>NW_026578446.1:0-26912 GCF_029603195.1 Condylostylus longicornis
GTGACAGGTGACAGGTGACAGGTGACAGGTGACAGTTGACAGGTGACAGGTGAAAGGTGACAGGTGACAGGTGAAAGGTGACAGGTGACAGGTGACAGGTGACAGTTGACAGTTGTCAGGTGACAGGTGACAGGTGACAGGTGACAGGTGACAGGTGACAGGTGACAGGTGACAGGTGACAGGTGATAGGTGACATGTGACGGTTGACAAGTGACAGATGACAGTGACAGGTGACAGGTGACAGGTGACAGGTGACAGGTGACAGGTGACAGTGACAGGTGACAGGTGACAGGTGACAGGTGACAGTTGACAGGTGACAGGTGACAGGTGACAGGTGACAGGTGACAGGTGACAGGTGACAGGTGACAGGTGACAGGTGACAGGTGACAGGTGACAGGTGACAGTTGACAGGTGACAGGTGACAGGTGACAGGTGACAGGTGACATGTGACAGTGACAGTTGACAGGTGACAGGTGACAGGTGACAGTTGACAGGTGACAGGTGACAGATGACAGTGACAGGTGACATGTGACAGGTGACAGGCGACAGGTGACAGGTGACAGGTGACATGTGACAGGTGACAGGTGACAGGTGAAAGGTGAAAGGTGACAGGTGACAGGTGGCAGGTGACAGGTGACAGGTGACAGGTGACAGGTGACAGGTGATAGGTGACAGGTGACAGGTGACAGGTGACAGGTGACAGGTGACAGGTGACAGGTGACAGGTGACAGGTGACAGGTGACAGGTGACAGGTGACAGGTGACAGGTGACAGGTGACAGGTGACAGGTGACAGTTGACAGTTGACAGGTGACAGGTGACAGGTGACAGGTGACAGGTGACAGGTGACAGGTGACAGGTGAAAGGTGACAGGTGACAGGTGACAGTTGATAGTTGACAGGTGACAGGTGACAGGTGACAGATGACAGGTGACAGGTGACAGGTGACAGGTGACAGGTGACAGGTGACAGGTGACAGGTGAAAGGTGACAGGTGACAGGTGACAGTTGATAGTTGACAGGTGACAGGTGACAGGTGACAGGTGACAGGTGACAGGTGACAGGTGACAGGTGACAGGTGACAGGTGACAGGTGACAGGTGACAGGTGACAGTTGACAGTTGACAGGTGACAGATGACAGGTGACAGTTGACAGGTGACAGGTGACAGGTGACAGGTGACAGGTGACAGGTGACAGGTGACAGGTGACAGGTGACAGGTGACAGGTGACAGGTGACAGGTGACAGGTGACAGGTGACAGGTGACAGGTGACAGGTGACAGGTGACAGGTGACAGGTGACAGGTGACAGGTGACAGGTGACAGGTGACAGGTGACAGGTGACAGGTGACAGGTGACAGGTGACAGGTGACAGGTGACAGGTGACAGGTGACAGGTGACAGGTGACAGGTGACAGGTGACAGGTGACAGGTGACAGGTGACAGGTGACAGGTGACAGGTGACAGGTGACAGGTGACAGGTGACTGGTGAAAGGTGACAGGTGACAGGTGACAGGTGACAGGTGACAGTTGACAGGTGACAGGTGACAGGTGACAGGTGACAGGTGACAGGTGACAGATGACAGTGACAGGTGACAGGTGACAGGTGATAGGTGACAGGTGACATGTGACAGGTGACAGTTGACAGGTGACAGATGACAGTGACAAGTGACATGTGACAGGGGACAGTTGACAGGTGACAGGTGACAGGTGACAGGTGACAGGTGACAGGTGACAGGTGACAGGTGACAGGTGACAGGTGACAGGTGACAGGTGACAGGTGACAGGTGACAGGTGACAGGTGACAGGTGACAGGTGACAGGTGACAGGTGACAGGTGACAGGTGACAGTTGACAGTTGACAGTTGACAGGTGACAGGTGACAGGTGACAGTTGACAGGTGACAGGTGACAGTTGACAGGTGACAGGTGAAAGGTGACAGGTGACAGGTGAAAGGTGACAGGTGACAGGTGACAGGTGACAGGTGACAGGTGACAGTTGACAGGTGACAGATGACAGTGACAAGTGACATGTGACAGGGGACAGTTGACAGGTGACAGGTGACAGGTGACAGGTGACAGGTGACAGGTGACAGGTGACAGGTGACAGGTGACAGGTGACAGGTGACAGGTGACAGGTGACAGGTGACAGGTGACAGGTGACAGGTGACAGGTGACAGGTGACAGGTGACAGGTGACAGGTGACAGGTGACAGGTGACAGGTGACAGGTGACAGTTGACAGGTGACAGGTGACAGGTGACAGGTGACAGTTGACAGGTGACAGATGACAGTGACAAGTGACATGTGACAGGGGACAGTTGACAGGTGACAGGTGACAGGTGACAGGTGACAGGTGACAGGTGACAGGTGACAGGTGACAGTTGACAGGTGACAGGTGACAGTTGACAGGTGACAGGTGAAAGGTGACAGGTGACAGGTGAAAGGTGACAGGTGACAGGTGACAGGTGACATGTGACAGGTGACAGTTGACAGGTGACAGATGACAGTGACAAGTGACATGTGACAGGGGACAGTTGACAGGTGACAGGTGACAGGTGACAGGTGACAGGTGACAGGTGACAGGTGACAGGTGACAGGTGACAGGTGACAGGTGACAGGTGACAGGTGACAGGTGACAGGTGACAGGTGACAGGTGACAGGTGACAGGTGACAGGTGACAGGTGACAGGTGACAGGTGACAGGTGACAGGTGACAGGTGACAGGTGACAGTTGACAGTTGACAGGTGACAGGTGACAGGTGACAGGTGACAGTTGACAGGTGACAGGTGACAGGTGACAGGTGACAGGTGACAGGTGACAGGTGACAGGTGACAGGTGACAGTTGACAGTTGACAGTTGACAGGTGACAGGTGACAGGTGACAGTTGACAGGTGACAGGTGACAGTTGACAGGTGACAGGTGAAAGGTGACAGGTGACAGTTGAAAGGTGACAGGTGACAGGTGACAGGTGACAGGTGACAGGTGACAGTTGACAGGTGACAGATGACAGTGACAAGTGACATGTGACAGGGGACAGTTGACAGGTGACAGGTGACAGGTGACAGGTGACAGGTGACAGGTGACAGGTGACAGGTGACAGGTGACAGGTGACAGGTGACAGGTGACAGGTGACAGGTGACAGGTGACAGGTGACAGGTGACAGGTGACAGGTGACAGGTGACAGGTGACAGGTGACAGGTGACAGGTGACAGGTGACAGGTGACAGGTGACAGGTGACAGGTGACAGTTGACAGGTGACAGGTGACAGGTGACAGGTGACAGTTGACAGGTGACAGATGACAGTGACAAGTGACATGTGACAGGGGACAGTTGACAGGTGACAGGTGACAGGTGACAGGTGACAGGTGACAGGTGACAGGTGACAGGTGACAGTTGACAGGTGACAGGTGACAGTTGACAGGTGACAGGTGAAAGGTGACAGGTGACAGGTGAAAGGTGACAGGTGACAGGTGACAGGTGACATGTGACAGGTGACAGTTGACAGGTGACAGATGACAGTGACAAGTGACATGTGACAGGGGACAGTTGACAGGTGACAGGTGACAGGTGACAGGTGACAGGTGACAGGTGACAGGTGACAGGTGACAGGTGACAGGTGACAGGTGACAGGTGACAGGTGACAGGTGACAGGTGACAGGTGACAGGTGACAGGTGACAGGTGACAGGTGACAGGTGACAGGTGACAGGTGACAGGTGACAGGTGACAGGTGACAGGTGACAGTTGACAGTTGACAGGTGACAGGTGACAGGTGACAGGTGACAGTTGACAGGTGACAGGTGACAGGTGACAGGTGACAGGTGACAGGTGACAGGTGAAAGGTGACAGGTGACAGGTGACAGGTGACAGGTGACAGTTGATAGTTGACAGGTGACAGGTGACAGGTGACAGATGACAGGCGACAGGTGACAGGTGACAGGTGACAGGTGACAGGTGACAGTTGACAGTTGACAGGTGACAAGTGACAGGTGACAGGTGACAGGTGACAGTTGACAGGTGACAGGTGACAGGTGACAGGTGACAGGTGACAGTTGACAGTTGACAGGTGACAGGTGACAGGTGACAGGTGACAGGTAACAGGTGACAGGTGACAGGTGACAGTTGACAGGTGACAGGTGACAGGTGACAGGTGACAGGTGACAGGTGACAGGTGACAGGTGACAGGTGACAGGTGACAGGTGACAGGTGACAGGTGACAGGTGACAGGTGACAGGTGACAGGTGACAGGTGACAGGTGACAGGTGACAGTGACAGTTGACAGTTGACAGGTGACAGGTGACAGGTGACAGTTGACAGTTGACAGGTGACAGGTGACAGGTGACAGGTGACAAGTGACAGGTGACAGGTGACAGGTGACAGTTGACAGGTGACAGGTGAAAGGTGACAGGTGACAGGTGAAAGGTGACAGGTGACAGGTGACAGGTGACAGTTGACAGTTGACAGGTGACAGGTGACAGGTGACAGGTGACAGGTGACAGGTGACAGGTGACAGGTGATAGGTGACATGTGACGGTTGACAAGTGACAGATGACAGTGACAGGTGACAGGTGACAGGTGACAGGTGACAGGTGACAGGTGACAGGTGACAGTGACAGGTGACAGGTGACAGGTGACAGGTGACAGTTGACAGGTGACAGGTGACAGGTGACAGGTGACAGGTGACAGGTGACAGGTGACAGGTGACAGGTGACAGGTGACAGGTGACAGGTGACAGGTGACAGTTGACAGGTGACAGGTGACAGGTGACAGGTGACAGGTGACAGGTGACATGTGACAGTGACAGTTGACAGGTGACAGGTGACAGTTGACAGGTGACAGGTGACAGATGACAGTGACAGTTGACATGTGACAGGTGACAGGCGACAGGTGACAGGTGACAGGTGACATGTGACAGGTGACAGGTGACAGGTGACAGGTGAAAGGTGACAGGTGACAGGTGACAGGTGACAGGTGACAGGTGACAGGTGACAGGTGACAGGTGACAGGTGACAGGTGACAGTTGACAGGTGACAGGTGACAGTTGACAGGTGACAGGTGAAAGGTGACAGGTGACAGGTGACAGGTGACAGGTGAAAGGTGACAGGTGACAGGTGACAGGTGACAGGTGACAGGTGACAGGTGACAGGTGACAGGTGACAGGTGACAGTTGACAGTTGACAGGTGACAGGTGAGAGGTGACAGGTGACAGGTGACAGGTGACAGGTGACAGGTGATAGGTGACATGTGACGGTTGGCAAGTGACAGGTGACAGATGACAGTGACAGGTGACATGTGACAGGTGACAGTTGACAGGTGACAGATGACAGTGACAAGTGACATGTGACAGGTGACAGTTGACAGGTGACAGGTGACAGGTGACAGGTGACAGGTGACAGGTGACAGGTGACAGGTGACAGGTGACAGTGACAGGTGACAGGTGACAGTTGACAGTTGACAGGTGACAGGTGACAGGTGACAGGCGACAGGTGACAGGTGACAGGTGACATGTGACAGGTGACAGGTGACAGGTGACAGGTGACATGTGACGGTTGACAAGTGACAGGTGACAGATGACAGTGACAGGTGACATGTGACAGGTGACAGTTGACAGGTGACAGATGACAGTGACAAGTGACAAGTGACATGTGACAGGTGACAGTTGACAGGTGACAGGTGACAGGTGACAGGTGACAGGTGACAGGTGACAGGTGACAGGTGACAGGTGACAGTGACAGGTGACAGGTGACAGTTGATAGTTGACAGGTGACAGGTGACAGGTGACAGATGACAGGCGACAGGTGACAGGTGACAGGTGACAGTTGATAGTTGACAGGTGACAGGTGACAGGTGACAGATGACAGGCGACAGGTGACAGGTGACAGGTGACAGGTGACAGGTGACAGTTGACAGGTGACAGGTGACAGGTGACAGGTGACAGTGACAGGTGACAGGTGACAGTTGACAGTTGACAGGTGACAGGTGACAGGTGACAGGCGACAGGTGACAGGTGACAGGTGACAGGTGACAGGTGACAGGTGACAGGTGACAGGTGACAGGTGACAGGTGAAAGGTGACAGGTGACAGGTGACAGTTGATAGTTGACAGGTGACAGGTGACAGGTGACAGATGACAGGCGACAGGTGACAGGTGACAGGTGACAGGTGACAGGTGACAGTTGACAGTTGACAGGTGACAGGTGACAGGTGACAGTTGACAGGTGACAGGTGACAGGTGACAGGTGACAGGTGACAGGTGACAGGTGACAGGTGACAGGTGACAGTTGACAGGTGACAGGTGAAAGGTGACAGGTGACAGGTGACAGGTGAAAGGTGACAGGTGACAGTTGACAGGTGACTGGTGACAGGTGACAGGTGACAGGTGACAGGTGACAGGTGACAGGTGACAGGTGACAGGTGACAGTTGACAGTTGACAGGTGACAGGTGACAGGTGACAGGTGACAGGTGACAGGTGACAGGTGACAGGTGACAGTTGACAGGTGACAGGTGACAGGTGACAGGTGACAGGTGACAGGTGACAGGTGACAGGTGACAGGTGACAGGTGACAGCTGACAGGTGACAGGTGACAGCTGACAGGTGACAGGTGACAGGTGACAGGTGACAGGTGACAGGTGACAGGTGACAGGTGACAGGTGACAGGTGACAGGTGACAGGTGACAGGTGACAGGTGACAGGTGACAGGTGACAGGTGACAGGTGACAGGTGACAGGTGACAGGTGACAGGTGACAGGTGACAGGTGACAGGTGAAAGGTGACAGATGACAGGTGACAGGTGACAGGTGACAGTTGACAGTTGACAGTTGACAGGTGACAGGTGACAGGTGACAGGTGACAGGTGACAGGTGACAGATGACAGTGACAGGTGACAGGTGACAGGTGACAGGTGACATGTGACAGGTGACAGTTGACAGGTGACAGATGAGAGTGACAAGTGACATGTGACAGGGTACAGTTGACAGGTGACAGGTGACAGGTGACAGGTGACAGGTGACAGGTGACAGGTGACAGGTGACAGGTGACAGGTGACAGGTGACAGGTGACAGGTGACAGGTGACAGGTGACAGGTGACAGGTGACAGGTGACAGGTGACAGGTGACAGGTGACAGGTGACAGGTGACAGGTGACAGGTGACAGGTGACAGGTGACAGTTGACAGGTGACAGATGACAGGTGACAGTTGACAGATGACAGGTGACAGGTGACAGGTGACAGGTGACAGGTGACAGGTGACAGGTGACAGGTGACAGGTGACAGGTGACAGGTGACAGGTGACAGGTGACAGGTGACAGGTGACAGGTGACAGGTGACAGGTGACAGGTGACAGGTGACAGGTGACAGGTGACAGGTGACAGGTGACAGGTGACAGGTGACAGGTGACAGGTGACAGGTGACAGGTGACAGGTGACAGGTGACAGGTGACAGGTGACAGGTGACAGGTGACAGGTGACAGGTGACAGGTGACAGGTGACAGGTGACAGGTGAAAGGTGACAGGTGACAGGTGACAGGTGACAGGTGACAGGTGACAGTTGACAGGTGACAGGTGACAGGTGACAGGTGACAGGTGACAGATGACAGTGACAGGTGACAGGTGACAGGTGACAGGTGACAGGTGACATGTGACAGGTGACAGTTGACAGGTGACAGATGACAGTGACAAGTGACATGTGACAGGGGACAGTTGACAGGTGACAGGTGACAGGTGACAGGTGACAGGTGACAGGTGACAGGTGACAGGTGACAGGTGACAGGTGACAGGTGACAGGTGACAGGTGACAGGTGACAGGTGACAGGTGACAGGTGACAGGTGACAGGTGACAGGTGACAGGTGACAGGTGACAGGTGACAGGTGACAGTTGACAGTTGACAGGTGACAGGTGACAGGTGACAGGTGACAGTTGACAGGTGACAGGTGACAGGTGACAGGTGACAGGTGACAGGTGACGGGTGACAGGTGACAGGTGACAGGTGACAGGTGACAGGTGACAGGTGACAGGTGACAGGTGACAGGTGACAGGTGACAGGTGACAGGTGACAGGTGACAGGTGACAGGTGACAGGTGACAGGTGACAGTTGACAGTTGACAGTTGACAGGTGACAGGTGACAGGTGACAGTTGACAGGTGACAGGTGACAGGTGACAGGTGACAGGTGACAGGTGAAAGGTGACAGGTGACAGGTGACAGGTGACAGGTGACAGGTGACAGTTGATAGTTGACAGGTGACAGGTGACAGGTGACAGATGACAGGCGACAGGTGACAGGTGACAGGTGACAGGTGACAGTTGACAGGTGACAGGTGACAGGTGACAGGTGACAGGTGACAGTTGACAGTTGACAGGTGACAGGTGACAGGTGACAGGTGACAGGTGACAGGTGACAGGTGACAGGTGACAGGTGACAGTTGACAGGTGACAGGTGACAGGTGACAGGTGACAGGTGACAGGTGACAGGTGACAGGTGACAGGTGACAGGTGACCGGTGACAGGTGACAGGTGACAGGTGACAGGTGACAGGTGACAGGTGACAGGTGACAGGTGACAGGTGACAGGTGACAGTTGACAGTTGACAGGTGACAGGTGACAGGTGACAGGTGACAGGTGACAGGTGACAGTTGACAGGTGACAGGTGACAGGTGACAGGTGACAGGTGACAGTTGACAGTTGACAGGTGACAGGTGACAGGTGACAGGTGACAGGTGAAAGGTGACAGGTGACAGGTGACAGTTGATAGTTGACAGGTGACAGGTGACAGGTGACAGATGACAGGCGACAGGTGACAGGTGACAGGTGACAGGTGACAGGTGACAGTTGACAGTTGACAGGTGACAGGTGACAGGTGACAGTTGACAGGTGACAGGTGACAGGTGACAGGTGACAGGTGACAGGTGACAGGTGACAGGTGACAGGTGACAGTTGACAGGTGACAGGTGAAAGGTGACAGGTGACAGGTGACAGGTGAAAGGTGACAGGTGACAGTTGACAGGTGACTGGTGACAGGTGACAGGTGACAGGTGACAGGTGACAGGTGACAGGTGACAGGTGACAGTTGACAGTTGACAGGTGACAGGTGACAGGTGACAGGTGACAGGTGACAGGTGACAGGTGACAGGTGACAGTTGACAGGTGACAGGTGACAGGTGACAGGTGACAGGTGACAGGTGACAGGTGACAGGTGACAGATGACAGTGACAGGTGACAGGTGACAGGTGACAGGTGACATGTGACAGGTGACAGTTGACAGGTGACAGATGAGAGTGACAAGTGACATGTGACAGGGGACAGTTGACAGGTGACAGGTGACAGGTGACAGGTGACAGGTGACAGGTGACAGGTGACAGGTGACAGGTGACATGTGACAGGTGACAGGTGACAGGTGACAGGTGACAGGTGACAGGTGACAGGTGACAGGTGACAGGTGACAGGTGACAGGTGACAGGTGACAGGTGACAGGTGACAGGTGACAGGTGACAGATGACAGTGACAGGTGACAGGTGACAGGTGACAGGTGACATGTGACAGGTGACAGTTGACAGGTGACAGATGAGAGTGACAAGTGACATGTGACAGGGGACAGTTGACAGGTGACAGGTGACAGGTGACAGGTGACAGGTGACAGGTGACAGGTGACAGGTGACAGGTGACAGGTGACAGGTGACAGGTGACAGGTGACAGGTGACAGGTGACAGGTGACAGGTGACAGGTGACAGGTGACAGATGACAGTGACAGGTGACAGGTGACAGGTGACAGGTGACATGTGACAGGTGACAGTTGACAGGTGACAGATGAGAGTGACAAGTGACATGTGACAGGGGACAGTTGACAGGTGACAGGTGACAGGTGACAGGTGACAGGTGACAGGTGACAGGTGACAGGTGACAGGTGACAGGTGACAGGTGACAGGTGACAGGTGACAGGTGACAGGTGACAGGTGACAGGTGACAGGTGACAGGTGACAGGTGACAGGTGACAGGTGACAGGTGACAGGTGACAGGTGACAGGTGACAGGTGACAGGTGACAGGTGACAGGTGACAGGTGACAGTTGACAGTTGACAGGTGACAGATGACAGGTGACAGTTGACAGATGACAGGTGACAGGTGACAGGTGACAGGTGACAGGTGACAGGTGACAGGTGACAGTTGACAGGTGACAGGTGACAGGTGACAGGTGACAGGTGACAGTTGACAGTTGACAGGTGACAGGTGACAGGTGACAGGTGACAGGTGACAGGTGACAGGTGACAGGTGACAGGTGACAGTTGACAGGTGACAGGTGACAGGTGACAGGTGACAGGTGACAGGTGACAGGTGACAGGTGACAGGTGACAGGTGACAGGTGACAGGTGACAGGTGACAGGTGACAGGTGACAGGTGACAGGTGACAGGTGACAGGTGACAGGTGACAGGTGACAGGTGACAGTTGACAGTTGACAGGTGACAGGTGACAGGTGACAGGTGACAGGTGACAGTTGACAGGTGACAGGTGACAGGTGACAGGTGACAGGTGACAGTTGACAGTTGACAGGTGACAGGTGACAGGTGACAGGTGAAAGGTGACAGGTGACAGGTGACAGTTGATAGTTGACAGGTGACAGGTGACAGGTGACAGATGACAGGCGACAGGTGACAGGTGACAGGTCACAGGTGACAGGTGACAGTTGACAGTTGACAGGTGACAGGTGACAGGTGACAGTTGACAGGTGACAGGTGACAGGTGACAGGTGACAGGTGACAGGTGACAGGTGACAGGTGACAGGTGACAGGTGACAGTTGACAGGTGACAGGTGAAAGGTGACAGGTGACAGGTGACAGGTGAAAGGTGACAGGTGACAGTTGACAGGTGACTGCTGACAGGTGACAGGTGACAGGTGACAGGTGACAGGTGACAGGTGACAGGTGACAGTTGACAGTTGACAGGTGACAGGTGACAGGTGACAGGTGACAGGTGACAGGTGACAGGTGACAGGTGACAGTTGACAGGTGACAGGTGACAGGTGACAGGTGACAGGTGACAGGTGACAGGTGACAGGTGACAGGTGACAGGTGACAGGTGACAGGTGACAGGTGACAGGTGACAGCTGACAGGTGACAGGTGACAGGTGACAGGTGACAGGTGACAGGTGACAGGTGACAGGTGACAGGTGACAGGTGACAGGTGACAGGTGACAGGTGACAGGTGACAGGTGACAGGTGACAGGTGACAGGTGACAGGTGACAGGTGACAGGTGACAGGTGACAGGTGACAGGTGACAGGTGACAGGTGACAGGTGACAGGTGACAGGTGACAGGTGAAAGGTGACAGATGACAGGTGACAGGTGACAGGTGACAGTTGACAGTTGACAGTTGACAGGTGACAGGTGACAGGTGACAGGTGACAGATGACAGTGACAGGTGACAGGTGACAGGTGACATGTGACAGGTGACAGTTGACAGGTGACAGATGAGAGTGACAAGTGACATGTGACAGGGGACAGTTGACAGGTGACAGGTGACAGGTGACAGGTGACAGGTGACAGGTGACAGGTGACAGGTGACAGGTGACAGGTGACAGGTGACAGGTGACAGGTGACAGGTGACAGGTGACAGGTGACAGGTGACAGGTGACAGGTGACAGGTGACAGGTGACAGGTGACAGGTGACAGGTGACAGGTGACAGGTGACAGGTGACAGGTGACAGGTGACAGGTGACAGGTGACAGGTGACAGTTGACAGTTGACAGGTGACAGGTGACAGATGACAGGTGACAGTTGACAGATGACAGGTGACAGGTGACAGGTGACAGGTGACAGGTGACAGGTGACAGGTGACAGGTGACAGGTGACAGGTGACAGGTGACAGGTGACAGGTGACAGGTGACAGGTGACAGGTGACAGGTGACAGGTGACAGGTGACAGGTGACAGGTGACAGGTGACAGGTGACAGTGACAGGTGACAGGTGACAGGTGACAGGTGACATGTGACAGGTGACAGTTGACAGGTGACAGATGACAGTGACAAGTGACATGTGACAGGGGACAGTTGACAGTTGACAGGTGACAGGTGACAGGTGACAGTTGACAGTTGACAGGTGACAGGTGACAGGTGACAGGTGACAGGTGACAGTTGACAGGTGACAGGTGACAGGTGACAGGTGACAGGTGACAGTTGACAGTTGACAGGTGACAGGTGACAGGTGACAGGTGACAGGTGACAGGTGACAGGTGACAGTTGACAGGTGACAGGTGACAGGTGACAGGTGACAGGTGACAGGTGACAGGTGACAGGTGACAGGTGACAGGTGACAGGTGACAGGTGACAGGTGACAGGTGACAGGTGACAGGTGACAGGTGACAGGTGACAGGTGACAGGTGACAGGTGACAGGTGACAGGTGACAGTTGACAGTTGACAGGTGACAGGTGACAGGTGACAGTTGACAGTTGACAGGTGACAGGTGACAGGTGACAGGTGACAAGTGACAGGTGACAGGTGACAGGTGACAGGTGACAGGTGACAGGTGACAGTTGACAGGTGACAGGTGAAAGGTGACAGGTGACAGGTGACAGGTGAAAGGTGACAGGTGACAGGTGACAGGTGACAGTTGACAGTTGACAGGTGACAGGTGACAGGTGACAGGTGACAGGTGACAGGTGACAGGTGACAGGTGACAGGTGATAGGTGACATGTGACGGTTGACAAGTGACAGGTGACAGATGACAGGACAGGTGACAGGTGACAGGTGACAGGTGACAGGTGACAGTGACAGGTGACAGGTGACAGGTGACAGGTGACAGTTGACAGGTGACAGGTGACAGGTGACAGGTGACAGGTGACAGGTGACAGGTGACAGGTGACAGGTGACAGGTGACAGGTGACAGGTGACAGGTGACAGGTGACAGGTGACAGGTGACAGGTGACAGGTGACAGTTGACAGGTGACAGGTGACAGGTGACAGGTGACAGGTGACATGTGACAGTGACAGTTGACAGGTGACAGGTGACAGGTGACAGTTGACAGGTGACAGGTGACAGATGACAGTGACAGGTGACATGTGACAGGTGACAGGCGACAGGTGACAGGTGACAGGTGACATGTGACAGGTGACAGGTGACAGGTGACAGGTGAAAGGTGACAGGTGACAGGTGACAGGTGACAGGTGACAGGTGACAGGTGACAGGTGACAGTTGACAGGTGACAGGTGACAGTTGACAGGTGACAGGTGAAAGGTGACAGGTGACAGGTGACAGGTGACAGGTGAAAGGTGACAGGTGACAGGTGACAGGTGACAGGTGACAGGTGACAGGTGACAGTTGACAGTTGACAGGTGACAGGTGAGAGGTGACAGGTGACAGGTGACAGGTGACAGGTGACAGGTGATAGGTGACATGTGACGGTTGACAAGTGACAGGTGACAGATGACAGTGACAGGTGACATGTGACATGTGACAGTTGACAGGTGACAGATGACAGTGACAAGTGACATGTGACAGGTGACAGTTGACAGGTGACAGGTGACAGGTGACAGGTGACAGGTGACAGGTGACAGGTGACAGGTGACAGGTGACAGTGACAGGTGACAGGTGACAGTTGACAGTTGACAGGTGACAGGTGACAGGTGACAGGCGACAGGTGACAGGTGACAGGTGACATGTGACAGGTGACAGGTGACAGGTGACAGGTGACATGTGACGGTTGACAAGTGACAGGTGACAGATGACAGTGACAGGTGACATGTGACAGGTGACAGTTGACAGGTGACAGATGACAGTGACAAGTGACATGTGACAGGTGACAGTTGACAGGTGACAGGTGACAGGTGACAGGTGACAGGTGACAGGTGACAGTTGACAGGTGACAGATGAGAGTGACAAGTGACATGTGACAGGGGACAGTTGACAGGTGACAGGTGACAGGTGACAGGTGACAGTTGACAGGTGACAGGTGACAGGTGACAGGTGACAGGTGACAGGTGACAGGTGACAGGTGACAGGTGACAGGTGACAGGTGACAGGTGACAGGTGACAGGTGACAGGTGACAGGTGACAGGTGACAGGTGACAGGTGACAGGTGACAGGTGACAGGTGATAGGTGACATGTGACGGTTGACAAGTGACAGGTGACAGATGACAGTGACAGGTGA
This sequence comes from Condylostylus longicornis, assembly GCF_029603195.1. Taxonomy (NCBI): domain Eukaryota; kingdom Metazoa; phylum Arthropoda; class Insecta; order Diptera; family Dolichopodidae; genus Condylostylus; species Condylostylus longicornis. The sequence goes on from NW_026578446.1 coordinate 14,123, forward strand.
CATGTGACAGGTGACAGTTGACAGGTGACAGATGACAGGTGACAGGTGACAGGTGACAGGTGACAGGTGACAGGTGACAGTTGACAGGTGACAGGTGACAGGTGACAGGTGACAGGTGACAGGTGACAGGTGACATGTGACAGTGACAGTTGACAGGTGACAGGTGACAGGTGACAGGTGACAGGTGACAGGTGACAGATGACAGTGACAGGTGACATGTGACAGGTGACAGTTGACAGGTGACAGGTGACAGGTGACAGGTGACAGGTGACATGTGACAGTGACAGTTGACAGGTGACAGGTGACAGTTGACAGGTGACAGGTGACAGGTGACAGGTGACAGGTGACAGGTGACAGGTGACAGGTGACAGGTGACAGGTGACAGGTGACAGGTGACAGGTGACAGGTGACAGGTGACAGGTGACAGGTGACAGGTGACAGGTGACAGGTGACAGGTGACAGGTGACAGGTGACAGGTGACAGTTGACAGTTGACAGGTGACAGGTGACAGGTGACAGGTGACAGGTGACAGATGACAGTGACAGGTGACAGGTGACAGGTGACAGGTGACATGTGACAGGTGACAGTTGACAGGTGACAGATGAGAGTGACAAGTGACATGTGACAGGGGACAGTTGACAGGTGACAGGTGACAGGTGACAGGTGACAGGTGACAGGTGACAGGTGACAGGTGACAGGTGACAGGTGACAGTGACAGGTGACAGGTGACAGGTGACAGTTGACAGGTGACAGGTGACAGGTGACAGGTGACAGGTGACAGGTGACAGGTGATAGGTGACATGTGACGGTTGACAAGTGACAGGTGACAGATGACAGTGACAGGTGACATGTGACATGTGACAGTTGACAGGTGACAGATGACAGTGACAAGTGACATGTGACAGGTGACAGTTGACAGGTGACAGGTGACAGGTGACAGGTGACAGGTGACAGGTGACAGGTGACAGATGACAGTGACAGGTGACATGTGACAGGTGACAGTTGACAGGTGACAGGTGACAGGTGACAGGTGACAGGTGACATGTGACAGTGACAGTTGACAGGTGACAGGTGACAGTTGACAGGTGACAGGTGACAGGTGACAGGTGACAGGTGACAGGTGACAGGTGACAGGTGACAGTTGACAGGTGACAGGTGACAGGTGAGAGGTGACAGGTGACAGGTGACAGGTGACAGGTGACAGGTGACAGTTGACAGTTGACAGGTGACAGGTGAGAGGTGACAGGTGACAGGTGACAGGTGACAGGTGATAGGTGACATGTGACGGTTGACAAGTGACAGGTGACAGATGACAGTGACAGGTGACATGTGACAGGTGACAGTTGACAGGTGACAGATGACAGTGACAAGTGACATGTGACAGGTGACAGTTGACAGGTGACAGGTGACAGGTGACAGGTGACAGGTGACAGGTGACAGGTGACAGGTGACAGGTGACAGGTGACAGTGACAGGTGACAGGTGACAGGTGACAGTTGACAGGTGACAGGTGACAGGTGACAGGTGACAGGTGACAGGTGACAGGTGATAGGTGACATGTGACGGTTGACAAGTGACAGGTGACAGATGACAGTGACAGGTGACATGTGACATGTGACAGTTGACAGGTGACAGATGACAGTGACAAGTGACATGTGACAGGTGACAGTTGACAGGTGACAGGTGACAGGTGACAGGTGACAGGTGACAGGTGACAGGTGACAGGTGACAGGTGACAGGTGACAGGTGACAGGTGATAGGTGACAGGTGACAGGTGACAGGTGACAGGTGACAGATGACAGTGACAGGTGACATGTGACAGGTGACAGTTGACAGGTGACAGGTGACAGGTGACAGGTGACAGGTGACATGTGACAGTGACAGTTGACAGGTGACAGGTGACAGTTGACAGGTGACAGGTGACAGGTGACAGGTGACAGGTGACAGGTGACAGTTGACAGGTGACAGTGACAGTTGACAGGTGACAGGTGACAGGTGACAGGTGACAGGTGACAGATGACAGTGACAGGTGACATGTGACAGGTGACAGTTGACAGGTGACAGGTGACAGGTGACAGGTGACAGGTGACATGTGACAGTGACAGTTGACAGGTGACAGGTGACAGTTGACAGGTGACAGGTGACAGGTGACAGGTGACAGGTGACAGGTGACAGGTGACAGGTGACAGGTGACAGGTGACAGGTGACAGGTGACAGTGACAGGTGACATGTGACATGTGACAGTTGACAGGTGACAGATGACAGTGACAAGTGACATGTGACAGGTGACAGGTGACAGTGACAGTTGACAGGTGACAGGTGACAGGTGACAGGTGACAGGTGACAGATGACAGTTGACAGGTGACAGGTGACAGGTGACAGGTGACAGGTGACATGTGACAGTGACAGTTGACAGGTGACAGGTGACAGTTGACAGGTGACAGGTGACAGGTGACAGGTGACAGGTGACAGGTGACAGGTGACAGGTGACAGGTGACAGGTGACAGGTGACAGGTGACAGGTGACATGTGACAGTGACAGTTGACAGGTGACAGGTGACAGTTGACAGGTGACAGGTGACAGGTGACAGGTGACAGGTGACAGGTGACAGTTGACAGGTGACAGGTGACAGGTGACAGGTGACAGGTGACAGGTGACAGGTGATAGGTGACATGTGACGGTTGACAAGTGACAGGTGACAGATGACAGTGACAGGTGACATGTGACATGTGACAGTTGACAGGTGACAGATGACAGTGACAAGTGACATGTGACAGGTGACAGGTGACAGTGACAGTTGACAGGTGACAGGTGACAGGTGACAGGTGACAGGTGACAGATGACAGTGACAGGTGACATGTGACAGGTGACAGTTGACAGGTGACAGGTGACAGGTGACAGGTGACAGGTGACATGTGACAGTGACAGTTGACAGGTGACAGGTGACAGTTGACAGGTGACAGGTGACAGGTGACAGGTGACAGGTGACAGGTGACAGGTGACAGGTGACAGGTGACAGGTGACAGGTGACAGGTGACAGGTGACAGGTGACAGGTGACAGTTGACAGGTGACAGGTGAAAGGTGACAGGTGACAGGTGACAGGTGAAAGGTGACAGGTGACAGGTGACAGGTGACAGGTGACAGGTGACAGGTGACAGGTGACAGTTGACAGGTGACAGGTGACAGGTGAGAGGTGACAGGTGACAGGTGACAGGTGACAGGTGACAGGTGACAGTTGACAGTTGACAGGTGACAGGTGAGAGGTGACAGGTGACAGGTGACAGGTGACAGGTGATAGGTGACATGTGACGGTTGACAAGTGACAGGTGACAGATGACAGTGACAGGTGACATGTGACAGGTGACAGTTGACAGGTGACAGATGACAGTGACAAGTGACATGTGACAGGTGACAGTTGACAGGTGACAGGTGACAGGTGACAGGTGACAGGTGACAGGTGACAGGTGACAGGTGACAGGTGACAGGTGACAGTGACAGGTGACAGGTGACAGGTGACAGTTGACAGGTGACAGGTGACAGGTGACAGGTGACAGGTGACAGGTGACAGGTGATAGGTGACATGTGACGGTTGACAAGTGACAGGTGACAGATGACAGTGACAGGTGACATGTGACATGTGACAGTTGACAGGTGACAGATGACAGTGACAAGTGACATGTGACAGGTGACAGTTGACAGGTGACAGGTGACAGGTGACAGGTGACAGGTGACAGGTGACAGGTGACAGGTGACAGGTGACAGTGACAGGTGACAGGTGACAGTTGACAGTTGACAGGTGACAGGTGACAGGTGACAGGCGACAGGTGACAGGTGACAGGTGACATGTGACAGGTGACAGGTGACAGGTGACAGGTGACATGTGACGGTTGACAAGTGACAGGTGACAGATGACAGTGACAGGTGACATGTGACAGGTGACAGTTGACAGGTGACAGATGACAGTGACAAGTGACATGTGACAGGTGACAGTTGACAGGTGACAGGTGACAGGTGACAGGTGACAGGTGACAGGTGACAGTTGACAGGTGACAGATGAGAGTGACAAGTGACATGTGACAGGGGACAGTTGACAGGTGACAGGTGACAGGTGACAGGTGACAGTTGACAGGTGACAGGTGACAGGTGACAGGTGACAGGTGACAGGTGACAGGTGACAGGTGACAGGTGACAGGTGACAGGTGACAGGTGACAGGTGACAGGTGACAGGTGACAGGTGACAGGTGACAGGTGACAGGTGATAGGTGACATGTGACGGTTGACAAGTGACAGGTGACAGATGACAGTGACAGGTGACATGTGACAGGTGACAGTTGACAGGTGACAGATGACAGGTGACAGGTGACAGGTGACAGGTGACAGGTGACAGGTGACAGTTGACAGGTGACAGGTGACAGGTGACAGGTGACAGGTGACAGGTGACAGGTGACATGTGACAGTGACAGTTGACAGGTGACAGGTGACAGGTGACAGGTGACAGGTGACAGGTGACAGATGACAGTGACAGGTGACATGTGACAGGTGACAGTTGACAGGTGACAGGTGACAGGTGACAGGTGACAGGTGACATGTGACAGTGACAGTTGACAGGTGACAGGTGACAGTTGACAGGTGACAGGTGACAGGTGACAGGTGACAGGTGACAGGTGACAGGTGACAGGTGACAGGTGACAGGTGACAGGTGACAGGTGACAGGTGACAGGTGACAGGTGACAGGTGACAGGTGACAGGTGACAGGTGACAGGTGACAGGTGACAGGTGACAGGTGACAGGTGACAGTTGACAGTTGACAGGTGACAGGTGACAGGTGACAGGTGACAGGTGACAGATGACAGTGACAGGTGACAGGTGACAGGTGACAGGTGACATGTGACAGGTGACAGTTGACAGGTGACAGATGAGAGTGACAAGTGACATGTGACAGGGGACAGTTGACAGGTGACAGGTGACAGGTGACATGTGACAGTGACAGTTGACAGGTGACAGGTGACAGGTGACAGGTGACAGGTGACAGATGACAGTGACAGGTGACATGTGACAGGTGACAGTTGACAGGTGACAGGTGACAGGTGACAGGTGACAGGTGACATGTGACAGTGACAGTTGACAGGTGACAGGTGACAGTTGACAGGTGACAGGTGACAGGTGACAGGTGACAGGTGACAGGTGACAGGTGACAGGTGACAGGTGACAGGTGACAGGTGACAGGTGACAGGTGACAGGTGACAGGTGACAGTTGACAGGTGACAGGTGAAAGGTGACAGGTGACAGGTGACAGGTGAAAGGTGACAGGTGACAGGTGACAGGTGACAGGTGACAGGTGACAGGTGACAGTTGACAGGTGACAGGTGACAGGTGAGAGGTGACAGGTGACAGGTGACAGGTGACAGGTGACAGTTGACAGTTGACAGGTGACAGGTGAGAGGTGACAGGTGACAGGTGACAGGTGACAGGTGATAGGTGACATGTGACGGTTGACAAGTGACAGGTGACAGATGACAGTGACAGGTGACATGTGACAGGTGACAGTTGACAGGTGACAGATGACAGTGACAAGTGACATGTGACAGGTGACAGTTGACAGGTGACAGGTGACAGGTGACAGGTGACAGGTGACAGGTGACAGGTGACAGGTGACAGGTGACAGTGACAGGTGACAGGTGACAGGTGACAGTTGACAGGTGACAGGTGACAGGTGACAGGTGACAGGTGACAGGTGACAGGTGACAGGTGACAGGTGACAGTTGACAGGTGACAGGTGACAGGTGACAGGTGACAGGTGACAGGTGACAGGTGACAGGTGACATGTGACAGTGACAGTTGACAGGTGACAGGTGACAGGTGACAGGTGACAGGTGACAGATGACAGTGACAGGTGACATGTGACAGGTGACAGTTGACAGGTGACAGGTGACAGGTGACAGGTGACAGGTGACATGTGACAGTGACAGTTGACAGGTGACAGGTGACAGGTGACAGGTGACAGGTGACAGGTGACAGGTGACAGGTGACAGGTGACAGGTGACAGGTGACAGGTGACAGGTGACAGGTGACAGGTGACAGGTGACAGGTGACAGGTGACAGGTGACAGGTGACAGGTGACAGTTGACAGGTGACAGGTGAAAGGTGACAGGTGACAGGTGACAGGTGAAAGGTGACAGGTGACAGGTGACAGGTGACAGGTGACAGGTGACAGGTGACAGATGACAGATGACAGTGACAGGTGACATGTGACAGGTGACAGTTGACAGGTGACAGATGACAGTGACAAGTGACATGTGACAGGTGACAGTTGACAGGTGACAGGTGACAGGTGACAGGTGACAGGTGACAGTTGACAGGTGACAGATGAGAGTGACAAGTGACATGTGACAGGTGACAGTTGACAGGTGACAGGTGACAGGTGACAAGTGACAGGTGACAGGTGACAGGTGACAGGTGACAGGTGACAGGTGACAGGTGACAGGTGACAGGTGACAGGTGACAGGTGACAGGTGACAGGTGACAGGTGACAGGTGACAGGTGACAGGTGACAGGTGACAGGTGACAGGTGACAGGTGACAGGTGATAGGTGACATGTGACGGTTGACAAGTGACAGGTGACAGATGACAAGTGACAGGTGACAGGTGACAGGTGACAGGTGACAGGTGACAGGTGACAGGTGACAGTTGACAGGTGACAGGTGACAGGTGACAGGTGACAGGTGACAGGTGACAGGTGACATGTGACAGGTGACAGTTGACAGGTGACAGATGACAGGTGACATGTGACAGTGACAGTTGACAGGTGACAGGTGACAGTTGACAGGTGACAGGTGACAGGTGACAGGTGACAGGTGACAGGTGACAGGTGACAGGTGACAGGTGACAGGTGACAGGTGACAGGTGATAGGTGACATGTGACAGTTGACAGGTGACAGGTGACAGGTGACAAGTGACAGGTGACAGGTGACAGGTGACAGGTGACAGGTGACAGGTGACAGTTGACAGGTGACAGGTGACAGGTGACAGGTGACAGGTGACAGGTGACAGGTGACATGTGACAGGTGACAGTTGACAGGTGACAGATGACAGGTGACAGGTGACAGGTGACAGGTGACAGGTGACAGGTGACAGTTGACAGGTGACAGGTGACAGGTGACAGGTGACAGGTGACAGGTGACAGGTGACATGTGACAGTGACAGTTGACAGGTGACAGGTGACAGGTGACAGGTGACAGGTGACAGATGACAGTGACAGGTGACATGTGACAGGTGACAGTTGACAGGTGACAGGTGACAGGTGACAGGTGACAGGTGACATGTGACAGTGACAGTTGACAGGTGACAGGTGACAGTTGACAGGTGACAGGTGACAGGTGACAGGTGACAGGTGACAGGTGACAGGTGACAGGTGACAGGTGACAGGTGACAGGTGACAGGTGACAGGTGACAGGTGACAGGTGACAGGTGACAGGTGACAGGTGACAGGTGACAGGTGACAGGTGACAGGTGACAGGTGACAGGTGACAGGTGACAGGTGACAGGTGACAGGTGACAGTTGACAGTTGACAGGTGACAGGTGACAGGTGACAGGTGACAGGTGACAGATGACAGTGACAGGTGACAGGTGACAGGTGACAGGTGACATGTGACAGGTGACAGTTGACAGGTGACAGATGAGAGTGACAAGTGACATGTGACAGGGGACAGTTGACAGGTGACAGGTGACAGGTGACATGTGACAGTGACAGTGACAGTTGACAGGTGACAGGTGACAGGTGACAGGTGACAGGTGACAGATGACAGTGACAGGTGACATGTAACAGGTGACAGTTGACAGGTGACAGGTGACAGGTGACAGGTGACAGGTGACATGTGACAGTGACAGTTGACAGGTGACAGGTGACAGTTGACAGGTGACAGGTGACAGGTGACAGGTGACAGGTGACAGGTGACAGGTGACAGGTGACAGGTGACAGGTGACAGGTGACAGGTGACAGGTGACAGTTGACAGGTGACAGGTGAAAGGTGACAGGTGACAGGTGACAGGTGAAAGGTGACAGGTGACAGGTGACAGGTGACAGGTGACAGGTGACAGGTGACAGGTGACAGTTGACAGGTGACAGGTGACAGGTGAGAGGTGACAGGTGACAGGTGACAGGTGACAGGTGACAGTTGACAGTTGACAGGTGACAGGTGAGAGGTGACAGGTGACAGGTGACAGGTGACAGGTGATAGGTGACATGTGACGGTTGACAAGTGACAGGTGACAGATGACAGTGACAGGTGACATGTGACAGGTGACAGTTGACAGGTGACAGATGACAGTGACAAGTGACATGTGACAGGTGACAGTTGACAGGTGACAGGTGACAGGTGACAGGTGACAGGTGACAGGTGACAGGTGACAGGTGACAGGTGACAGTGACAGGTGACAGGTGACAGGTGACAGTTGACAGGTGACAGGTGACAGGTGACAGGTGACAGGTGACAGGTGAGAGGTGACAGGTGACAGGTGACAGTTGACAGGTGACAGGTGACAGGTGACAGGTGACAGGTGACAGGTGACAGGTGACAGGTGACATGTGACAGTGACAGTTGACAGGTGACAGGTGACAGGTGACAGGTGACAGGTGACAGATGACAGTGACAGGTGACATGTGACAGGTGACAGTTGACAGGTGACAGGTGACAGGTGACAGGTGACAGGTGACAGGTGACATGTGACAGTGACAGTTGACAGGTGACAGGTGACAGGTGACAGGTGACAGGTGACAGGTGACAGGTGACAGGTGACAGGTGACAGGTGACAGGTGACAGGTGACAGGTGACAGGTGACAGGTGACAGGTGACAGGTGACAGGTGACAGGTGACAGGTGACAGGTGACAGGTGACAGGTGACAGGTGACAGGTGACAGGTGACAGGTGACAGGTGACAGGTGACAGTTGACAGGTGACAGGTGAAAGGTGACAGGTGACAGGTGACAGGTGACAGGTGACAGGTGACAGGTGACAGGTGACAGGTGACAGGTGACAGGTGACAGGTGACAGGTGACAGGTGACAGGTGACAGGTGACAGGTGACAGGTGACAGGTGACAGGTGACAGGTGACAGGTGACATGTGACAGTGACAGTTGACAGGTGACAGGTGACAGATGACAGTGACAGGTGACAGGTGACAGGTGACAGGTGACATGTGACAGGTGACAGTTGACAGGTGACAGATGAGAGTGACAAGTGACATGTGACAGGGGACAGTTGACAGGTGACAGGTGACAGGTGACATGTGACAGTGACAGTTGACAGGTGACAGGTGACAGGTGACAGGTGACAGGTGACAGGTGACAGATGACAGTGACAGGTGACATGTGACAGGTGACAGTTGACAGGTGACAGGTGACAGGTGACAGGGGACAGGTGACATGTGACAGTGACAGTTGACAGGTGACAGGTGACAGTTGACAGGTGACAGGTGACAGGTGACAGGTGACAGGTGACAGGTGACAGGTGACAGGTGACAGGTGACAGGTGACAGGTGACAGGTGACAGGTGACAGGTGACAGGTGACAGTTGACAGGTGACAGGTGAAAGGTGACAGGTGACAGGTGACAGGTGAAAGGTGACAGGTGACAGGTGACAGGTGACAGGTGACAGGTGACAGGTGACAGTTGACAGGTGACAGGTGACAGGTGACAGGTGACAGGTGACAGGTGACAGGTGACAGGTGACAGGTGACAGGTGACAGGTGACAGGTGACAGGTGACAGGTGACAGGTGACAGGTGACAGGTGACAGGTGACAGGTGACAGGTGACAGGTGACAGGTGACAGGTGACAGGTGACAGGTGACAGGTGACAGGTGACAGGTGACAGGTGACAGGTGACAGGTGACAGGTGACAGGTGAAAGGTGACAGGTGACAGGTGACAGGTGACAGGTGACAGTTGACAGTTGACAGGTGACAGGTGACAGGTGACAGGTGACAGGTGACAGATGACAGTGACAGGTGACAGGTGACAGGTGACAGGTGACATGTGACAGGTGACAGTTGACAGGTGACAGATGAGAGTGACAAGTGACATGTGACAGGGGACAGTTGACAGGTGACAGGTGACAGGTGACAGGTGACAGGTGACAGGTGACAGGTGACAGGTGACAGGTGACAGGTGACAGGTGACAGGTGACAGGTGACAGGTGACAGGTGACAGGTGACAGGTGACAGGTGACAGGTGACAGGTGACAGGTGACAGGTGACAGGTGACAGGTGACAGGTGACAGGTGACAGTTGACAGTTGACAGGTGACAGATGACAGGTGACAGTTGACAGGTGACAGGTGACAGGTGACAGGTGACAGGTGACAGGTGACAGGTGACAGGTGACAGGTGACAGGTGACAGGTGACAGGTGACAGGTGACAGGTGACAGGTGACAGGTGACAGGGGACAGGTGACAGGTGACAGGTGACAGGTGACAGGTGACAGGTGACAGGTGACAGGTGACAGGTGACAGGTGACAGGTGACAGGTGACAGGTGACAGGTGACAGGTGAAAGGTGACAGGTGACAGGTGACAGGTGACAGGTGACAGTTGACAGTTGACAGGTGACAGGTGACAGGTGACAGGTGACAGATGACAGTGACAGGTGACAGGTGACAGTTGACAGTTGACAGGTGACAGGTGACAGGTGACAGGTGACAAGTGACAGGTGACAGGTGACAGGTGACAGGTGACAGGTGACAGGTGACAGGTGACAGTTGACAGGTGACAGGTGAAAGGTGACAGGTGACAGGTGACAGGTGAAAGGTGACAGGTGACAGGTGACAGGTGACAGGTGACAGTTGACAGTTGACAGGTGACAGGTGACAGGTGACAGGTGACAGGTGACAGGTGACAGGTGACAGGTGATAGGTCACATGTGACGGTTGACAAGTGACAGGTGACAGATGACAGTGACAGGTGACAGGTGACAGGTGACAGGTGACAGGTGACAGTGACAGGTGACAGGTGACAGGTGACAGGTGACAGTTGACAGGTGACAGGTGACAGGTGACAGGTGACAGGTGACAGGTGACAGGTGACAGGTGACAGGTGACAGGTGACAGGTGACAGGTGACAGGTGACAGGTGACAGTTGACAGGTGACAGGTGACAGGTGACAGGTGACAGGTGACATGTGACAGTGACAGTTGACAGGTGACAGGTGACAGGTGACAGTTGACAGGTGACAGGTGACAGGTGACAGTTGACAGGTGACAGGTGACAGGTGACAGGTGACAGGTTACAGTTAACAGGTTACAGGTAACAGGTAACCAGTTACAGGTAGCAGGTAACAGGTTATAGTAAACAGGTAACAGGTTGCAGGTAACATGTTACAGTTAACAGGTAACCAGTTACAGGTAACAGGTGACAGGTAACAGGTTACAGATAACAGGTTACAGTTAACAGGTAACAGGTTACAGGTAATAGGTAACAGGTTGCAGGTAACAGGTAACAGGTTACAGGTAACAGGTAACAGGTTGCAGGTAACAGGTTGCAGGTAACAGGTTACAGTTAACAGGTTACAGGTAACCAGTTACAGGTAGCAGGTAACAGGTTATAGTAAACAGGTAACAGGTTGCAGGTAACATATTACAGTTAACAGGTAACCAGTTACAGGTAACAGGTGACAGGTAACCGGTTACAGATAACAGGTTACAGTTAACAGGTAACCGTTTACAGGTAACAGGTAACAGGTTATAGTTAACAGGTAAGAGGTTGCAGGTAACAGGTTACAGTTAACAGGTTACAGTTAACAGGTAACCAGTTACAGGTAACAGGTAACAGGTTACAGATAACAGGTTACAGTTAACAGGTTACAGGTAACAGGTAACAGGTTGCAGGTAACAGGTTACAGTTAACAGGTTACAGGTAACAGGTAACCAGTTACAGGTAACAGGTTACAGGTAACAGGTAACAGGTTGCAGGTAACAGGTTACAGTTAGCAGGTTACAGGTAACAGGTAACCAGTTACAGGTAACAGGTGACAGGTTACAGGTAACAGGTAAGCAGTTACAGGTAACAGGTTACAGGTAACAGGTTACAGTTAACAGGTAACAGGTTACAGTTAACAGCCAACAGGTAACAGGTTACAGGTATCAGGTAACAGCTTACAGGTAACAGGCTACAGGTTACAGTTAACAGCCAACAGGTAACAGCTTACAGGTAACACGCTACAGGTTACAGTTAACAGCCAAGAGGTAACAGGTTACAAGTATCAGGTAACAGCTTACAGGTAACAGGCTACAGGTTACAGTTAACAGCCAAGAGGTAACAGGTTACAAGTATCAGGTAACAGCTTACAGGTAACAGGCTACAGGTTACAGTTAACAGCCAACAGTTAACAGGTTACAGGTATCAGGTAACAGCTTACAGGTAACAGGCTACAGGTTACAGTTAACAGCCAACAGGTGACAGGTTACAGGTAACAGGCTACAGGTTACAGTTAACAGCCAACAGGTTACAGGTACCAGGTAACAGCTTACAGGTAACAGGCTACAGGTTACAGTTAACAACCAACAGGTAACAGGTTACAGTTAACAGGTAACAGATAACAAGTAACAGGTAACAGGATACAGGTAACAGGATACAGGTAACAGGTAACAGTTTACAGGTTACAGGTTACAGGTAAAAGGTAACAAGTAACAGATAACAGGTTACAGGTAACAGGATACAGGTAACTGGTTACAGGTAACAGGTAACAAGTAACAGGTAACAGGATACAGGGAACAGGTTACAGTTTACAGGTAACAGGTTACA
>NW_026578447.1:10000-12500 GCF_029603195.1 Condylostylus longicornis
CTTTCTTCCAATGATTAATATTTAATCATTTATTCAATCTTATCCTAATATTAAATTAGATATATGAATTTTTACACAATTATAATTTTTATATTATAACCTTCATAGTATATTTTGTCCACTTCTGATATCGCTTATCCGTACCACCACATTTTTGTACACGTATATCAATATATGAGCATATAATAAATATATACTCGTTGACCTACTATGATAAAAATATTATTGATTGTCGAGCATAACCAACATAATGTCTCGATTTGACCTATTTTTCATTACATGTTTACCAACCCAGGTTACTTAACACTCATGAAAAGTAATTATTGCCTGTCGAGCATAACATATGTCCCGATCAGGTTTATTTTGCCATTGATAATATCAAACCAGGCTGAAAAAAATTTTTTTCATCGGGTGGGCATAACATGTTTACCAACCCAGGTTACTTATCACTCATGAAAAGTAATTATTGCCTGTCGAGCATAACATATGTCCGATCAGGCCTATTTTGCCTTTGATAAATATCAAACCAGGCTGAAAAAAATTTTTTCATCGGGTGGGCATAACATGCTTACCAACCCAGGTTACCTTTCACTCATGAAAAATAATTATTGCCTGCCGAGCATAACAACATATGTCTCGTTAAGGTCTATTTTGCCTTTGATAAATATCAAATCAGGCTAAAAAAAATTTTTTTTAAAAAAAATTTTTTCATCGGGCGAGCATAACATGTTTATCAAACCAGGCCAATTTCATTCATGAAAAAAAATGTAATTAAAAAATGTACGTTTGAATCAAAAAGTGGTCATACATAGATTTACACATAAAATTTTAATAATCAATAAATATGCTTCCCATATCCAATACCTGTATTGTATTGATATATTTATTATAATAAGCATTACTTAAATCATAATTTGTTTACCAATTTAGGTTACTTTTCATTCATGAAAAGTAATTATTGCCTGTCGAGCATAACATATGTCCCGATCAGGCTTATTTTGCCTTTGATAAATATCAAACCAGGCTGAAAAAAATTTTTTCATCGGGTGGGCATAACATGCTTACCAACCCAGGTTACTTTTCATTCATGAAAAGTAATTATTGCCTGTCGAGCATAACATATGTCCCGATCAGGCTTATTTTGCCTTTGATAAATATCAAACCAGGCTGAAAAAAATTTTTTCATCGGGTGGGCATAACATGCTTACCAACCCAGGTTACTTTTCATTCATGAAAAGTAATTATTGCCTGTCGAGCATAACATATGTCCCGATCAGGCTTATTTTGCCTTTGATAAATATCAAACCAGGCTGAAAAAATTTTTTTCATCGGGTGGGCATAACATGTTTACCAACCCAGGTTACTTTTCATTCATGAAAAGTAATTATTGCCTGTCGAGCATAACATATGTCCCGATCAGGCTTATTTTGCCTTTGATAAATATCAAACCAGGCTGAAAAAATTTTTTTCATCGGGTGGGCATAACATGTTTACCAACCCAGGTTACTTTTCATTCATGAAAAGTAATTATTGCCTGTCGAGCATAACATATGTCCCGATCAGGCTTATATTGCCATTGGTAAATATCAAACCAGGCTGAAAAAAATTTTTTCATCGGGTGGGCATAACATGTTTACCAACCCAGGTTACTTTTCATTCATGAAAAGTAATTATTGCCTGTCGAGCATAACATATGTCCCGATAAGGCTTATATTGCCATTGGTAAATATCAAACCAGGCTGAAAAAAATTCTTTCATCGGGTGGGCATAACATGTTTACCAACCCAGGTTACTTTTCATTCATGAAAAGTAATTATTGCCTGTCGAGCATAACATATGTCCCGATCAGGCTTATTTTGCCTTTGATAAATATCAAACCAGGCTGAAAAAATTTTTTCATCGGGTGGGCATAACATGCCTACCAACCCAGGTTACTTTTCATTCATGAAAAGTAATTATTGCCTGTCGAGCATAACATATGTCCCGATAAGGCTTATATTGCCATTGGTAAATATCAAACCAGGCTGAAAAAAATTTTTTCATCGGGTGGGCATAACATGTTTACCAACCCAGGTTACTTTTCATTCATGAAAAATAATTATTGCCTGTCGAGCATAACATATGTCCCGATCAGGCTTATTTTGCCTTTGATAAATATCAAACCAGGCTGAAAAAAATTTTTTCATCGGGTGGGCATAACATGCTTACCAACCCAGGTTACTTTTCATTCATGAAAAGTAATTATTGCCTGTCGAGCATAACATATGTCCCGATCAGGCTTATTTTGCCTTTGATAAATATCAAACCAGGCTGAAAAAATTTTTTTCATCGGGTGGGCATAACATGTTTACCAACTCAGGTTACTTTTCATTCATGAAAAGTAATTATTGCCTGTCGAGCATAACATATGTCCCGATCAGGCTTATATTGCCATTGGTAAATATCAAACCAGGCTGAAAAAAATTTTTTCATCGGGTGGGCATAACATGTTTACCAACCC
>NW_026578447.1:17500-20000 GCF_029603195.1 Condylostylus longicornis
CTAAAACTTCATTCAAGAAAGTTTAGGTTCTTACCCATTTAAAGTTTGAGAATAGGTTAAGGTCGTTTCGGCCCTAAGGCCTCTAATCATTCGCTTTACCAGATAAGATTATTTTATATAATATTTTTATGCACCAGCTATCCTGAGGGAAACTTCGGTGGGAACCAGCTACTAGATAGTTCGATAGGTCTTTCGCCCCTATACCCAATTCTGACAATCGATTTGCACGTCAGAACTGTTTCGGTCTTCCATCAGGGTTTCCCCTGACTTCTACCTGATCAGGTATAGTTCACCATCTTTCGGGTCACAGCATATATGCTCAAGGTACGTTCTAGTTAGAGGTATAAAAAATAATTAAAAATTATTTATATACATAACTATATAGAACGCCCCAGGATTGATATTATATATATAAAATTATATATATAATTTAATCCCATATTAACAGTTAAGTTAATTACGCCTTTAGATTTTATTTAAAATAAATTCTAATGACTTGCACACATGTTAGACTCCTTGGTCCGTGTTTCAAGACGGGTCCCGAAGGTATCCTAAATCTATAGCATTGCTAATCATATTAATGCATATAATAATTATATTAATATATAAATTAATATAATATTATAAAATTATAATAATATATAATTTACGCATTATATTGATTTTTTATCTGTCAATTATTTATCCGATAATATTTAAATTATATTATATAGAAAATAAATTTTCATATATAAAATAAACTTTTTAAATATATCTTATGATAAATATATATTTATTAACAGATTGCAATGTCCATATATGAAAAAATTGCACACCATCATTATTATATAATTATATAATATTTATAATGTTGAATTTTTCATATTTCATGGATGTTTAGGTTCATCGGGCTTAACCTCTAAACAGTTTCACGTACTATTTAACTCTCTATTCAGAGTTCTTTTCAACTTTCCCTCACGGTACTTGTTTGCTATCGGTCTCATGGTTATATTTAGTTTTAGATGGAGTTTACCACCCACTTAGTGCTGCACTATCAAGCAACACGACTCTTTGGAAATATCTTCTAATAATCATTAACGTCATACGGGCCTAGCACCCTCTATGGGTAAATGGCCTCGTTTAAGAAGGACTTAGACTGTTAATTTCTCATATTAGAATATAGATATTCCATACACTACATCGGATATTTGTATAAACAAAATCCTTTAGTGCTGAACTAGTTTCTTTTCGCTCGCCGCTACTAAGAAAATCCTAGTTAGTTTCTTTTCCTCCCCTAACTAATATGCTTAAATTCAGGGGGTAGTCTCATATGAGTTGAGGTTGTTTTTAAGAATATTTTTAATTTTTCTTTTTAGTTGAAAACTAAATATATATAAGTTACTGTATTGTTTATATTATAAATAATATAATTTTATATAAGTTTTCCTCTTTAATGTATTAATACTAATTTATTAATACTAGGATATACTTATTTTTTTATTATATTTTATAATATAAGTAAAATATATATAATTGAATTTTAATATTATGGTATTCCTACCAGTAATATATCATGTGCTATAAATAATATAATTTAAAATTATATTATAAGCAACTTTATTAAATTATTCTTACAACCCTCAACCATATGTAGTCCATGCAGTATTAAATTTTTTAATAAATTTATATACTCTGTAGCATGGACTGCAATATGCGTTCAAAATGTCGATGTTCATGTGTCCTGCAGTTCACACGATGACGCACAGTTAGCTGCGTTCTTCATCGACCCATGAGCCAAGTGATCCACCGTTTAGAGTTTTATAAAATTTTTTTTTTATTTTCGTCAGATATATATCGATAATATATATACATTCTAAAACATATTAAAATATATAAATAATATAATCTATGTGCTGCGAATGTCTCTAACTTTCCTTTTATCCGTATCCCAACTGTTTTATACAAGAAAAGTTATTACCATAATATATGGACAACAACGTAAGAATATATTTTTATATATTTTCTATATTATAAATGATCGTATATTGTTTTATTTAAAATACTTCCATATTATATAATTAATATAATGATTTTTATTTTTTTTATATTATATTATTTCAGGGGGGATACACTTTGATACTATTAATGTTATATATTTGCAATAAATATATAACAGTATCAGATACATATATTTATTAAAATATACATATCGTATCCAATAAAGGTCGAATAAATGATATAATCATTAATTCTAGAGTTTCATGGACATTTTGACACCTCTTCGTTTTAAAAATCATTATTTAATATATAAAATTTCCATATTTATAAATATAATATAGATATTTATAATATTTTATTATATTAGAATATAATCTCATTATTATTTCTAATAATGGTTATACAAATATAATATCATTACTACTATATTAGATTATAATCGCATTATAAATAATGGTTATACAAATATAGTAGTTTTAGTGTTATTTGCTACATTAATATTTACTAATCATTCCTTACCTTA
>NW_026578447.1:25000-27500 GCF_029603195.1 Condylostylus longicornis
ACCAGGCTGAAAAAAATTTTTTCATCGGGTGGGCATAACATGCTTACCAACCCAGGTTACTTTTCATTCATGAAAAGTAATTATTGCCTGTCGAGCATAACATATGTCCCGATCAGGCTTATTTTGCCTTTGATAAATATCAAACCAGGCTGAAAAAATTTTTTTCATCGGGTGGGCATAACATGTTTACCAACTCAGGTTACTTTTCATTCATGAAAAGTAATTATTGCCTGTCGAGCATAACATATGTCCCGATCAGGCTTATATTGCCATTGGTAAATATCAAACCAGGCTGAAAAAAATTTTTTCATCGGGTGGGCATAACATGTTTACCAACCCAGGTTACTTTTCATTCATGAAAAGTAATTATTGCCTGTCGAGCATAACATATGTCCCGATCAGGCTTATTTTGCCTTTGATAAATATCAAACCAGGCTGAAAAAAATTTTTTCATCGGGTGGGCATAACATGTTTACCAACCCAGGTTACTTTTCATTCATGAAAAGTAATTATTGCCTGTCGAGCATAACATATGTCCCGATCAGGCTTATTTTGCCTTTGATAAATATCAAACCAGGCTGAAAAAAATTTTTTCATCGGGTGGGCATAACATGTTTACCAACCCAGGTTACTTTTCATTCATGAAAAATAATTATTGCCTGTCGAGCATAACATATGTCCCGATCAGGCTTATTTTGCCTTTGATAAATATCAAACCAGGCTGAAAAAAATTTTTTCATCGGGTGGGCATAACATGCTTACCAACCCAGGTTACTTTTCATTCATGAAAAGTAATTATTGCCTGTCGAGCATAACATATGTCCCGATCAGGCTTATTTTGCCTTTGATAAATATCAAACCAGGCTGAAAAATTTTTTTTCATCGGGTGGGCATAACATGTTTACCAACTCAGGTTACTTTTCATTCATGAAAAGTAATTATTGCCTGTCGAGCATAACATATGTCCCGATCAGGCTTATATTGCCATTGGTAAATATCAAACCAGGCTGAAAAAAATTTTTTCATCGGGTGGGCATAACATGCTTACCAACCCAGGTTACTTTTCACTTATGAAAAGTAATTATTGCCTGTCGAGCATAACATATGTCTCGTTCAGGTCTATGTTATTCCCATATCCAATACCTGCCACTGTATTGATATATAATAATAAGTATTACTTAAATCATTATTCATGCAGTAATACATTAAGAAAATACTTATTTGAAGTATTTATAGTAAGAATATACTTAACCTATCTTAACAACCACCACCACCACCTACCAATCAATATTACAAGCCTTCAATAGCAAATGTTTATCACCATTCCTATAATACATACTTATATATAGGTAAGTATAATAAGAATGTACTACTTAAGTACCAACGCCACTATTAATACTCATATGCAATTTTATAATACACACTTAATATACTTATAGTAAGTAATAAGAATGTAATAATAGTGGCTACCGCCATCGCCACTATTATACCCATATACAATTTTATAATACATACTTAATACTTTATAGTAAGTAATAAGAATGAACTAATAGTGGCTACCGCCATCGCCACTATTATACTCATATACAATTTTATAATATATACTTAATACTTTATAGTAAGTAATAAGAATGTACTAATAGTGGCTACCGCCATCGCCACTATTATACCCATATACTATTTTATAATTCATACTTAATACTTTATAGTAAGTAATAAGAATGTACTAATAGTGGCTACCGCCATCGCCACTATTATACCCATATACTATTTTATAATTCATACTTAATACTTTATAGTAAGTAATAAGAATGTACTAATAGTGGCTACCGCCATCGCCACTATTATACCCATATACTATTTTATAATTCATACTTAATACTTTATAGTAAGTAATAAGAATGTACTAATAGTGGCTACCGCCATCGCCACTATTATACCCATATACTATTTTATAATTCATACTTAATACTTTATAGTAAGTAATAAGAATGTACTAATAGTGGCTACCGCCATCGCCACTATTATACCCATATACTATTTTATAATTCATACTTAATACTTTATAGTAAGTAATAAGAATGTACTAATAGTGGCTACCGCCATCGCCACTATTATACCCATATACTATTTTATAATTCATACTTAATACTTTATAGTAAGTAATAAGAATGTACTAATAGTGGCTACCGCCATCGCCACTATTATACCCATATACTATTTTATAATTCATACTTAATACTTTATAGTAAGTAATAAGAATGTACTAATAGTGGCTACCGCCATCGCCACTATTATACCCATATACAATTTTATAATACATACTTAATACTTTATAGTAAGTAATAAGAATGTACTACTAGTGGCTACCACCATCGCCACTATTATATACCCATATACAATTTTATAATACATACCTTGTTAGTAATGTATAATAAAGAATGTATAAGGGCTATAAAGACCATCACCCAAACCAGATCAGGCCATACAATACTAGATC
>NW_026578447.1:30000-32500 GCF_029603195.1 Condylostylus longicornis
ATGCTTCTACGCTACCATTGTACCCACCTACTTGTTAATGTTTCTAAATTTATATACATTAATAATGTAATATAAATCATTTACATTAACAGTGACGTATAGGTATACAACTTAAGCGCCATCCATTTTAAGGGCTAGTTGCTTCGGCAGGTGAGTTGTTACACACTCCTTAGCGGATTACGACTTCCATGTCCACCGTCCTGCTGTTTTAAGCAAGCAACGCCTTTCATGGTATCTGCATGAGTTGTTAATTTAGGCACCGTAACGTCACGTTTGGTTCATCCCACAGCGCCAGTTCTGCTTACCAAAAGTGGCCCACTGGGCACAATATATCATAACCTAAAACTTCATTCAAGAAAGTTTAGGTTCTTACCCATTTAAAGTTTGAGAATAGGTTAAGGTCGTTTCGGCCCTAAGGCCTCTAATCATTCGCTTTACCAGATAAGATTATTTTATATAATATTTTTATGCACCAGCTATCCTGAGGGAAACTTCGGTGGGAACCAGCTACTAGATAGTTCGATAGGTCTTTCGCCCCTATACCCAATTCTGACAATCGATTTGCACGTCAGAACTGTTTCGGTCTTCCATCAGGGTTTCCCCTGACTTCTACCTGATCAGGTATAGTTCACCATCTTTCGGGTCACAGCATATATGCTCAAGGTACGTTCTAGTTAGAGGTATAAAAAATAATTAAAAATTATTTATATACATAACTATATAGAACGCCCCAGGATTGATATTATATATATAAAATTATATATATAATTTAATCCCATATTAACAGTTAAGTTAATTACGCCTTTAGATTTTATTTAAAATAAATTCTAATGACTTGCACACATGTTAGACTCCTTGGTCCGTGTTTCAAGACGGGTCCCGAAGGTATCCTAAATCTATAGCATTGCTAATCATATTAATGCATATAATAATTATATTAATATATAAATTAATATAATATTATAAAATTATAATAATATATAATTTACGCATTATATTGATTTTTTATCTGTCAATTATTTATCCGATAATATTTAAATTATATTATATAGAAAATAAATTTTCATATATAAAATAAACTTTTTAAATATATCTTATGATAAATATATATTTATTAACAGATTGCAATGTCCATATATGAAAAAATTGCACACCATCATTATTATATAATTATATAATATTTATAATGTTGAATTTTTCATATTTCATGGATGTTTAGGTTCATCGGGCTTAACCTCTAAACAGTTTCACGTACTATTTAACTCTCTATTCAGAGTTCTTTTCAACTTTCCCTCACGGTACTTGTTTGCTATCGGTCTCATGGTTATATTTAGTTTTAGATGGAGTTTACCACCCACTTAGTGCTGCACTATCAAGCAACACGACTCTTTGGAAATATCTTCTAATAATCATTAACGTCATACGGGCCTAGCACCCTCTATGGGTAAATGGCCTCGTTTAAGAAGGACTTAGACTGTTAATTTCTCATATTAGAATATAGATATTCCATACACTACATCGGATATTTGTATAAACAAAATCCTTTAGTGCTGAACTAGTTTCTTTTCGCTCGCCGCTACTAAGAAAATCCTAGTTAGTTTCTTTTCCTCCCCTAACTAATATGCTTAAATTCAGGGGGTAGTCTCATATGAGTTGAGGTTGTTTTTAAGAATATTTTTAATTTTTCTTTTTAGTTGAAAACTAAATATATATAAGTTACTGTATTGTTTATATTATAAATAATATAATTTTATATAAGTTTTCCTCTTTAATGTATTAATACTAATTTATTAATACTAGGATATACTTATTTTTTTATTATATTTTATAATATAAGTAAAATATATATAATTGAATTTTAATATTATGGTATTCCTACCAGTAATATATCATGTGCTATAAATAATATAATTTAAAATTATATTATAAGCAACTTTATTAAATTATTCTTACAACCCTCAACCATATGTAGTCCATGCAGTATTAAATTTTTTAATAAATTTATATACTCTGTAGCATGGACTGCAATATGCGTTCAAAATGTCGATGTTCATGTGTCCTGCAGTTCACACGATGACGCACAGTTAGCTGCGTTCTTCATCGACCCATGAGCCAAGTGATCCACCGTTTAGAGTTTTATAAAATTTTTTTTTTATTTTCGTCAGATATATATCGATAATATATATACATTCTAAAACATATTAAAATATATAAATAATATAATCTATGTGCTGCGAATGTCTCTAACTTTCCTTTTATCCGTATCCCAACTGTTTTATACAAGAAAAGTTATTACCATAATATATGGACAACAACGTAAGAATATATTTTTATATATTTTCTATATTATAAATGATCGTATATTGTTTTATTTAAAATACTTCCATATTATATAATTAATATAATGATTTTTATTTTTTTTATATTATATTATTTCAGGGGGGATACACTTTGATACTATTAATGTTATATATTTGCAATAAATATATAACAGTATCAG
>NW_026578448.1:0-29708 GCF_029603195.1 Condylostylus longicornis
AGTTTAGCCAGAAAACGCGTTTAAAGTTTTGCAAAAGATTTGTTAAATATCTCCAAAAATATTTTTGCTACAACCTATTATCATATATTGGCGGAATCTGTGAACTACCAGTGATCATAAAAAACACTTAAAATCGCTCTATCTCTTCTAGTTTAGCCAGAAAACGCGTTTAAAGTTTTGCAAAAGATTTTTTTAAATATCTCCAAAAATATTTTTGCTACAGCCTATTATCATATATTGGCGGAATCTGTGAACTACCAGTGATCACAAAAAACACTTAAAATCGCTCTATCTCTTCTAGTTTAGCCAGAAAACGCGTTTAAAGTTTTGCAAAAGATTTTTTTAAATATCTCCAAAAATATTTTTGCTACAGCCTATTATCATATATTGGCGGAATCTGTGAACTACCAGTGATCACAAAAAACACTTAAAATCGCTCTATCTCTTCTAGTTTAGCCAGAAAATGCGTTTAAAGTTTTGCAAAAGATTTTTTTAAATATCTCCAAAAATATTTTTGCTACAGCCTATTATCATATATTGGCGGAATCTGTGAACTACCAGTGATCACAAAAAACACTTAAAATCGCTCTATCTCTTCTAGTTTAGCCAGAAAACGCGTTTAAAGTTTTGCAAAAGATTTTTTTAAATATCTCCAAAAATATTTTTGCTACAGCCTATTATCATATATTGGCGGAATCTGTGGACTCCCAGTGATCACAAGAAACACTTAAAATCGCTCTATCTCTTCTAGTTTAGCCAGAAAACGCGTTTAAAGTTTTGCAAAAGATTTTTTTAAATATCTCCATAAATATTTTTGTTACAGCCTATTATCATATATTGGCGAAATCTGTGGACTCCCAGTGACCACAAGAAACACTTAAAATCGCTCTATCTCTTCTAGTTTAGCCAGAAAACGCGTTTAAAGTTTTGCAAAAGATTTTTTTAAATATCTCCATAAATATTTTTGTTACAGCCTATTATCATATATTGGCGAAATCTGTGGACTCCCAGTGACCACAAAAAACACTTAAAATCGCTCTATCTCTTCTAGTTTAGCCAGAAAACGCGTTTAAAGTTTTGCAAAAGATTTTTTTAAATATCTCCAAAAATATTTTTGCTACAGCCTATTATCATATATTGGCGGAATCTGTGGACTCCCAGTGATCACAAGAAACACTTAAAATCGCTCTATCTCTTCTAGTTTAGCCAGAAAACGCGTTTAAAGTTTTGCAAAATATTTGTTAAATATCTCCAAAAATATTTTTGCTACAGCCTATTATCATATATTGGCGGAATCTGTGAACTACCAGTGATCATAAAAAACACTTAAAATCGCTCTATCTCTTCTAGTTTAGCCAGAAAACGCGTTTAAAGTTTTGCAAAAGATTTTTTTAAATATCTCCAAAAATATTTTTGCTACAGCCTATTATCATATATTGGCGGAATCTGTGAACTACCAGTGATCACAAGAAACACTTAAAATCGCTCTATCTCTTCTAGTTTAGCCAGAAAACGCGTTTAAAGTTTTGCAAAAGATTTTTTTAAATATCTCCAAAAATATTTTTGCTACAGCCTATTATCATATATTGGCGGAATCTGTGAACTACCAGTGATCACAAAAAACACTTAAAATCGCTCTATCTCTTCTAGTTTAGCCAGAAAACGCGTTTAAAGTTTTGCAAAAGATTTTTTTAAATATCTCCAAAAATATTTTTGCTACAGCCTATTATCATATATTGGCGGAATCTGTGGACACCCAGTGATCACAAGAAACACTTAAAATCGCTCTATCTCTTCTAGTTTAGCCAGAAAACGCGTTTAAAGTTTTGCAAAAGATTTTTTTAAATATCTCCATAAATATTTTTGTTACAGCCTATTATCATATATTGGCGAAATCTGTGGACTCCCAGTGACCACAAGAAACACTTAAAATCGCTCTATCTCTTCTAGTTTAGCCAGAAAACGCGTTTAAAGTTTTGCAAAAGATTTTTTTAAATATCTCCAAAAATATTTTTGTTACAGCCTATTATCATATATTGGCGGAATCTGTGAACTACCAGTGATCACAAAAAACACTTAAAATCGCTCTATCTCTTCTAGTTTAGCCAGAAAATGCGTTTAAAGTTTTGCAAAAGATTTTTTTAAATATCTCCATAAATATTTTTGCTACAGTCTATTATCATATATTGGCGGAATCTGTGGACTCCCAGTGATCACAAGAAACACTTAAAATCGCTCTATCTCTTCTAGTTTAGCCAGAAAACGCGTTTAAAGTTTTGCAAAAGATTTTTTTAAATATCTCCAAAAATATTTTTGCTACAGCCTATTATCATATATTGGCGGAATCTGTGGACTCCCAGTGATCACAAGAAACACTTAAAATCGCTCTATCTCTTCTAGTTTAGCCAGAAAACGCGTTTAAAGTTTTGCAAAATATTTGTTAAATATCTCCAAAAATATTTTTGCTACAGCCTATTATCATATATTGGCGGAATCTGTGAACTACCAGTGATCATAAAAAACACTTAAAATCGCTCTATCTCTTCTAGTTTAGCCAGAAAACGCGTTTAAAGTTTTGCAAAAGATTTTTTTAAATATCTCCAAAAATATTTTTGCTACAGCCTATTATCATATATTGGCGGAATCTGTGAACTACCAGTGATCACAAGAAACACTTAAAATCGCTCTATCTCTTCTAGTTTAGCCAGAAAACGCGTTTAAAGTTTTGCAAAAGATTTTTTTAAATATCTCCAAAAATATTTTTGCTACAGCCTATTATCATATATTGGCGGAATCTGTGAACTACCAGTGATCACAAAAAACACTTAAAATCGCTCTATCTCTTCTAGTTTAGCCAGAAAACGCGTTT
This sequence comes from Condylostylus longicornis, assembly GCF_029603195.1. Classification (NCBI taxonomy): domain Eukaryota; kingdom Metazoa; phylum Arthropoda; class Insecta; order Diptera; family Dolichopodidae; genus Condylostylus; species Condylostylus longicornis. Next base: position 2,870 of record NW_026578448.1, read on the forward strand.
AAAGTTTTGCAAAAGATTTTTTTAAATATCTCCAAAAATATTTTTGCTACAGCCTATTATCATATATTGGCGGAATCTGTGGACACCCAGTGATCACAAGAAACACTTAAAATCGCTCTATCTCTTCTAGTTTAGCCAGAAAACGCGTTTAAAGTTTTGCAAAAGATTTTTTTAAATATCTCCATAAATATTTTTGTTACAGCCTATTATCATATATTGGCGAAATCTGTGGACTCCCAGTGACCACAAGAAACACTTAAAATCGCTCTATCTCTTCTAGTTTAGCCAGAAAACGCGTTTAAAGTTTTGCAAAAGATTTTTTTAAATATCTCCAAAAATATTTTTGTTACAGCCTATTATCATATATTGGCGGAATCTGTGAACTACCAGTGATCACAAAAAACACTTAAAATCGCTCTATCTCTTCTAGTTTAGCCAGAAAATGCGTTTAAAGTTTTGCAAAAGATTTTTTTAAATATCTCCATAAATATTTTTGCTACAGCCTATTATCATATATTGGCGGAATCTGTGGACTCCCAGTGATCACAAGAAACACTTAAAATCGCTCTATCTCTTCTAGTTTAGCCAGAAAACGCGTTTAAAGTTTTGCAAAATATTTGTTAAATATCTCCAAAAATATTTTTGTTACAGCCTATTATCATATATTGGCGGAATCTGTGAACTACCAGTGATCACAAGAAACACTTAAAATCGCTCTATCTCTTCTAGTTTAGCCAGAAAACGCGTTTAAAGTTTTGCAAAAGATTTTTTTAAATATCTCCATAAATATTTTTGTTACAGCCTATTATCATATATTGGCGAAATCTGTGGACTCCCAGTGACCACAAAAAACACTTAAAATCGCTCTATCTCTTCTAGTTTAGCCAGAAAACGCGTTTAAAGTTTTGCAAAAGATTTTTTTAAATATCTCCAAAAATATTTTTGCTACAGCCTATTATCATATATTGGCGGAATCTGTGGACTCCCAGTGATCACAAGAAACACTTAAAATCGCTCTATCTCTTCTAGTTTAGCCAGAAAACGCGTTTAAAGTTTTGCAAAATATTTGTTAAATATCTCCAAAAATATTTTTGCTACAGCCTATTATCATATATTGGCGGAATCTGTGAACTACCAGTGATCATAAAAAACACTTAAAATCGCTCTATCTCTTCTAGTTTAGCCAGAAAACGCGTTTAAAGTTTTGCAAAAGATTTTTTTAAATATCTCCAAAAATATTTTTGCTACAGCCTATTATCATATATTGGCGGAATCTGTGAACTACCAGTGATCACAAAAAACACTTAAAATCGCTCTATCTCTTCTAGTTTAGCCAGAAAACGCGTTTAAAGTTTTGCAAAAGATTTTTTTAAATATCTCCAAAAATATTTTTGCTACAGCCTATTATCATATATTGGCGGAATCTGTGGACTCCCAGTGATCACAAGAAACACTTAAAATCGCTCTATCTCTTCTAGTTTAGCCAGAAAACGCGTTTAAAGTTTTGCAAAATATTTGTTAAATATCTCCAAAAATATTTTTGCTACAGCCTATTATCATATATTGGCGGAATCTGTGAACTACCAGTGATCACAAAAAACACTTAAAATCGCTCTATCTCTTCTAGTTTAGCCAGAAAACGCGTTTAAAGTTTTGCAAAAGATTTTTTTAAATATCTCCAAAAATATTTTTGCTACAGCCTATTATCATATATTGGCGGAATCTGTGAACTACCAGTGATCACAAAAAACACTTAAAATCGCTCTATCTCTTCTAGTTTAGCCAGAAAACGCGTTTAAAGTTTTGCAAAAGATTTTTTTAAATATCTCCAAAAATATTTTTGCTACAGCCTATTATCATATATTGGCGGAATCTGTGGACTCCCAGTGATCACAAGAAACACTTAAAATCGCTCTATCTCTTCTAGTTTAGCCAGAAAACGCGTTTAAAGTTTTGCAAAAGATTTTTTTAAATATCTCCATAAATATTTTTGTTACAGCCTATTATCATATATTGGCGAAATCTGTGGACTCCCAGTGACCACAAGAAACACTTAAAATCGCTCTATCTCTTCTAGTTTAGCCAGAAAACGCGTTTAAAGTTTTGCAAAAGATTTTTTTAAATATCTCCAAAAATATTTTTGCTACAGCCTATTATCATATATTGGCGGAATCTGTGGACTCCCAGTGATCACAAGAAACACTTAAAATCGCTCTATCTCTTCTAGTTTAGCCAGAAAACGCGTTTAAAGTTTTGCAAAATATTTGTTAAATATCTCCAAAAATATTTTTGCTACAGCCTATTATCATATATTGGCGGAATCTGTGGACTCCCAGTGATCACAAGAAACACTTAAAATCGCTCTATCTCTTCTAGTTTAGCCAGAAAACGCGTTTAAAGTTTTGCAAAATATTTGTTAAATATCTCCAAAAATATTTTTGCTACAGCCTATTATCATATATTGGCGGAATCTGTGAACTACCAGTGATCACAAAAAACACTTAAAATCGCTCTATCTCTTCTAGTTTAGCCAGAAAACGCGTTTAAAGTTTTGCAAAAGATTTTTTTAAATATCTCCAAAAATATTTTTGCTACAGCCTATTATCATATATTGGCGGAATCTGTGAACTACCAGTGATCACAAAAAACACTTAAAATCGCTCTATCTCTTCTAGTTTAGCCAGAAAATGCGTTTAAAGTTTTGCAAAAGATTTTTTTAAATATCTCCATAAATATTTTTGCTACAGCCTATTATCATATATTGGCGGAATCTGTGGACTCCCAGTGATCACAAGAAACACTTAAAATCGCTCTATCTCTTCTAGTTTAGCCAGAAAACGCGTTTAAAGTTTTGCAAAATATTTGTTAAATATCTCCAAAAATATTTTTGCTACAGCCTATTATCATATATTGGCGGAATCTGTGGACTCCCAGTGATCACAAGAAACACTTAAAATCGCTCTATCTCTTCTAGTTTAGCCAGAAAACGCGTTTAAAGTTTTGCAAAATATTTGTTAAATATCTCCAAAAATATTTTTGCTACAGCCTATTATCATATATTGGCGGAATCTGTGAACTACCAGTGATCATAAAAAACACTTAAAATCGCTCTATCTCTTCTAGTTTAGCCAGAAAACGCGTTTAAAGTTTTGCAAAAGATTTTTTTAAATATCTCCAAAAATATTTTTGCTACAGCCTATTATCATATATTGGCGGAATCTGTGGACTCCCAGTGATCACAAGAAACACTTAAAATCGCTCTATCTCTTCTAGTTTAGCCAGAAAACGCGTTTAAAGTTTTGCAAAAGATTTTTTTAAATATCTCCATAAATATTTTTGTTACAGCCTATTATCATATATTGGCGGAATCTGTGAACTACCAGTGATCACAAAAAACACTTAAAATCGCTCTATCTCTTCTAGTTTAGCCAGAAAACGCGTTTAAAGTTTTGCAAAAGATTTTTTTAAATATCTCCAAAAATATTTTTGCTACAGCCTATTATCATATATTGGCGGAATCTGTGGACTCCCAGTGATCACAAGAAACACTTAAAATCGCTCTATCTCTTCTAGTTTAGCCAGAAAACGCGTTTAAAGTTTTGCAAAAGATTTTTTTAAATATCTCCATAAATATTTTTGTTACAGCCTATTATCATATATTGGCGGAATCTGTGGACTCCCAGTGATCACAAGAAACACTTAAAATCGCTCTATCTCTTCTAGTTTAGCCAGAAAACGCGTTTAAAGTTTTGCAAAAGATTTTTTTAAATATCTCCAAAAATATTTTTGCTACAGCCTATTATCATATATTGGCGGAATCTGTGAACTCCCAGTGATCACAAAAAACACTTAAAATCGCTCTATCTCTTCTAGTTTAGCCAGAAAACGCGTTTAAAGTTTTGCAAAAGATTTTTTTAAATATCTCCAAAAATATTTTTGCTACAACCTATTGTCATATATTGGCGGAATCTGTGAACTCCCAGTGATCACAAAAAACACTTAAAATCGCTCTATCTCTTCTAGTTTAGCCAGAAAACGAGTTTAAAGTTTTGCAAAAGATTTTTTTTAAATATCTCCAAAAATATTTTTGCTACAGCCTATTATCATATATTGGCGGAATCTGTGGACTCCCAGTGATCACAAGAAACACTTAAAATCGCTCTATCTCTTCTAGTTTAGCCAGAAAACGCGTTTAAAGTTTTGCAAAATATTTGTTAAATATCTCCAAAAATATTTTTGTTACAGCCTATTATCATATATTGGCGGAATCTGTGAACTACCAGTGATCACAAGAAACACTTAAAATCGCTCTATCTCTTCTAGTTTAGCCAGAAAACGCGTTTAAAGTTTTGCAAAAGATTTTTTTAAATATCTCCATAAATATTTTTGTTACAGCCTATTATCATATATTGGCGAAATCTGTGGACTCCCAGTGACCACAAAAAACACTTAAAATCGCTCTATCTCTTCTAGTTTAGCCAGAAAACGCGTTTAAAGTTTTGCAAAAGATTTTTTTAAATATCTCCAAAAATATTTTTGCTACAGCCTATTATCATATTATGGCGGAATCTGTGGACTCCCAGTGATCACAAGAAACACTTAAAATCGCTCTATCTCTTCTAGTTTAGCCAGAAAACGCGTTTAAAGTTTTGCAAAATATTTGTTAAATATCTCCAAAAATATTTTTGCTACAGCCTATTATCATATATTGGCGGAATCTGTGAACTACCAGTGATCATAAAAAACACTTAAAATCACTCTATCTCTTCTAGTTTAGCCAGAAAACGCGTTTAAAGTTTTGCAAAAGATTTTTTTAAATATCTCCAAAAATATTTTTGCTACAGCCTATTATCATATATTGGCGGAATCTGTGAACTACCAGTGATCACAAAAAACACTTAAAATCGCTCTATCTCTTCTAGTTTAGCCAGAAAACGCGTTTAAAGTTTTGCAAAAGATTTTTTTAAATATCTCCAAAAATATTTTTGCTACAGCCTATTATCATATATTGGCGGAATCTGTGGACTCCCAGTGATCACAAGAAACACTTAAAATCGCTCTATCTCTTCTAGTTTAGCCAGAAAACGCGTTTAAAGTTTTGCAAAAGATTTTTTTAAATATCTCCATAAATATTTTTGTTACAGCCTATTATCATATATTGGCGAAATCTGTGGACTCCCAGTGACCACAAGAAACACTTAAAATCGCTCTACTTCTAGTTTAGCCAGAAAACTCGTTTAAAGTTTTGCAAAAGATTTTTTTAAATATCTCCAAAAATATTTTTGTTACAGCCTATTATCATATATTGGCGGAATCTGTGAACTACCAGTGATCACAAAAAACACTTAAAATCGCTCTATCTCTTCTAGTTTAGCCAGAAAATGCGTTTAAAGTTTTGCAAAAGATTTTTTTAAATATCTCCATAAATATTTTTGCTACAGCCTATTATCATATATTGGCGGAATCTGTGGACTCCCAGTGATCACAAGAAACACTTAAAATCGCTCTATCTCTTCTAGTTTAGCCAGAAAACGCGTTTAAAGTTTTGCAAAATATTTGTTAAATATCTCCAAAAATATTTTTGCTACAGCCTATTATCATATATTGGCGGAATCTGTGGACTCCCAGTGATCACAAGAAACACTTAAAATCGCTCTATCTCTTCTAGTTTAGCCAGAAAACGCGTTTAAAGTTTTGCAAAATATTTGTTAAATATCTCCAAAAATATTTTTGCTACAGCCTATTATCATATATTGGCGGAATCTGTGAACTACCAGTGATCATAAAAAACACTTAAAATCGCTCTATCTCTTCTAGTTTAGCCAGAAAACGCGTTTAAAGTTTTGCAAAAGATTTTTTTAAATATCTCCAAAAATATTTTTGCTACAGCCTATTATCATATATTGGCGGAATCTGTGGACTCCCAGTGATCACAAGAAACACTTAAAATCGCTCTATCTCTTCTAGTTTAGCCAGAAAACGCGTTTAAAGTTTTGCAAAAGATTTTTTTTAAATATCTCCATAAATATTTTTGTTACAGCCTATTATCATATATTGGCGGAATCTGTGAACTACCAGTGATCACAAAAAACACTTAAAATCGCTCTATCTCTTCTAGTTTAGCCAGAAAACGCGTTTAAAGTTTTGCAAAAGATTTTTTTAAATATCTCCAAAAATATTTTTGCTACAGCCTATTATCATATATTGGCGGAATCTGTGGACTCCCAGTGATCACAAGAAACACTTAAAATCGCTCTATCTCTTCTAGTTTAGCCAGAAAACGCGTTTAAAGTTTTGCAAAAGATTTTTTTTTTTTAAATATCTCCATAAATATTTTTGTTACAGCCTATTATCATATATTGGCGGAATCTGTGGACTCCCAGTGATCACAAGAAACACTTAAAATCGCTCTATCTCTTCTAGTTTAGCCAGAAACGCGTTTAAAGTTTGCAAAAGATTTTTTTAAATATCTCCAAAAATATTTTTGCTACAGCCTATTATCATATATTGGCGGAATCTGTGAACTCCCAGTGATCACAAAAAACACTTAAAATCGCTCTATCTCTTCTAGTTTAGCCAGAAAACGCGTTTAAAGTTTTGCAAAAGATTTTTTTAAATATCTCCAAAAATATTTTTGCTACAACCTATTGTCATATATTGGCGGAATCTGTGAACTCCCAGTGATCACAAAAAACACTTAAAATCGCTGTATCTCTTCTAGTTTAGCCAGAAAACGAGTTTAAAGTTTTGCAAAAGATTTTTTTAAATATCTCCAAAAATATTTTGCTACAGCCTATTATCATATATTGGCGGAATCTGTGGACTCCCAGTGATCACAAGAAACACTTAAAATCGCTCTATCTCTTCTAGTTTAGCCAGAAAACGCGTTTAAAGTTTTGCAAAAGTTTTTTTTAATATCTCCAAAAATATTTTTGCTACAGCCTATTATCATATATTGGCGGAATCTGTGGACTCCCAGTGATCACAAAACACACTTAAAATCGCTCTATCTCTTCTAGTTTAGCCAGAAAACGCGTTTAAAGTTTTGCAAAAGATTTTTTTAAATATCTCCATAAATATTTTTTGTTACAGCCTATTATCATATATTGGCGAAATCTGTGGACTCCCAGTGATCACAAGAAACACTTAAAATCGCTCTATCTCTTCTAGTTTAGCCAGAAAACGCGTTTAAAGTTTTGCAAAAGATTTTTTTAAATATCTCCAAAAATATTTTTGTTACAGCCTATTATCATATATTGGCGGAATCTGTGAACTACCAGTGATCACAAAAAACACTTAAAATCGCTCTATCTCTTCTAGTTTAGCCAGAAAATGCGTTTAAAGTTTTGCAAAAGATTTTTTTAAATATCTCCATAAATATTTTTGCTACAGCCTATTATCATATATTGGCGGAATCTGTGGACTCCCAGTGATCACAAGAAACACTCAAAATCGCTCTATCTCTTCTAGTTTAGCCAGAAAACGCGTTTAAAGTTTTGCAAAATATTTGTTAAATATCTCCAAAAATATTTTTGCTACAGCCTATTATCATATATTGGCGGAATCTGTGAACTACCAGTGATCATAAAAAACACTTAAAATCGCTCTATCTCTTCTAGTTTAGCCAGAAAACGCGTTTAAAGTTTTGCAAAAGATTTTTTTAAATATCTCCAAAAATATTTTTGCTACAGCCTATTATCATATATTGCGGAATCTGTGAACTACCAGTGATCACAAAAAACACTTAAAATCGCTCTATCTCTTCTAGTTTAGCCAGAAAACGCGTTTAAAGTTTTGCAAAAGATTTTTTTAAATATCTCCAAAACTATTTTTGCTACAGCCTATTATCATATATTGGCGGAATCTGTGGACTCCCAGTGATCACAAGAAACACTTACAATCGCTCTATCTCTTCTAGTTTAGCCAGAAAACGCGTTTAAAGTTTTGCAAAAGATTTTTTTAAATATCTCCATAAATATTTTTGTTACAGCCTATTATCATATATTGGCGAAATCTGTGGACTCCCAGTGATCACAAGAAACACTTAAAATCGCTCTATCTCTTCTAGTTTAGCCAGAAAACGCGTTTAAAGTTTTGCAAAAGATTTTTTTAAATATCTCCAAAAATATTTTTGTTACAGCCTATTATCATATATTGGCGGAATCTGTGAACTACCAGTGATCACAAAAAACACTTAAAATCGCTCTATCTCTTCTAGTTTAGCCAGAAAACGCGTTTAAAGTTTTGCAAAATATTTGTTAAATATCTCCAAAAATATTTTTGCTACAGCCTATTATCATATATTGGCGGAATCTGTGAACTACCAGTGATCATAAAAAACACTTAAAATCGCTCTATCTCTTCTAGTTTAGCCAGAAAACGCGTTTAAAGTTTTGCAAAAGATTTTTTAAATATCTCCAAAAATATTTTTGCTACAGCCTATTATCATATATTGGCGGAATCTGTGAACTACCAGTGATCACAAAAAACACTTAAAATCGCTCTATCTCTTCTAGTTTAGCCAGAAAACGCGTTTAAAGTTTTGCAAAAGATTTTTTTAAATATCTCCAAAACTATTTTTGCTACAGCCTATTATCATATATTGGCGGAATCTGTGGACTCCCAGTGATCACAAGAAACACTTAAAATCGCTCTATCTCTTCTAGTTTAGCCAGAAAACGCGTTTAAAGTTTTGCAAAAGATTTTTTTAAATATCTCCATAAATATTTTTGTTACAGCCTATTATCATATATTGGCGAAATCTGTGGACTCCCAGTGATCACAAGAAACACTTAAAATCGCTCTATCTCTTCTAGTTTAGCCAGAAAACGCGTTTAAAGTTTTGCAAAAGATTTTTTTAAATATCTCCAAAAATATTTTGTTACAGCCTATTATCATATATTGGCGGAATCTGTGAACTACCAGTGATCACAAAAAACACTTAAAATCGCTCTATCTCTTCTAGTTTAGCCAGAAAACGCATTTAAAGTTTTGCAAAAGATTTTTTTAAATATCTCCATAAATATTTTTGCTACAGCCTATTATCATATATTGGCGGAATCTGTGAACTACCAGTGATCACATAAAACACTTAAAATCGCTCTATCTCTTCTAGTTTAGCCAGAAAACGCGTTTAAAGTTTTGCAAAAGATTTTTTTAAATATCTCCATAAATATTTTTGCTACAGCCTATTATCATATATTGGCGGAATCTGTGGACTCCCAGTGATCACAAAAAACACTTAAAATCGCTCTATCTCTTCTAGTTTAGCCAGAAAACGCGTGTAAAGTTTTGCAAAAGATTTTTTTTAATATCTCCCAAAATATTTTTGCTACAGCCTATTATCATATATTGGCGGAATCTGTGAACAACCAGTGATCACAAAAAACACTTAAAATCGCCCTATCTCTTCTAGTTTAGCCAGAAAACGCGTTTAAAGTTTTGCAAAAGATTTTTTTAAATATCTCCATAAATATTTTTGCTACAGCCTATTATCATATATTGGCGGAATCTGTGGACTCCCAGTGATCACAAGAAACACTTAAAATCGCTCTATCTCTTCTAGTTTAGCCAGAAAACGCGTTTAAAGTTCTGCAAAAGATTTTTTTAAATATCTCCAAAAATATTTTTGCTACAGCCTATTATCATATATTGGCGGAATCTGTATACTCCCAGTGATCACAAGAAACACTTAAAATCGCTCTATCTCTTCTAGTTTAACCAGAAAAACGCGTTTAAAGTTTTGCAAAAGTTTTTTTTAAATATCTCCAAAAATATTTTTGCTACAGCCTATTATCATATATTGGCGGAATCTGTGGACTCCCAGTGATCACAAGAAACACTTAAAATCGCTCTATCTCTTCTAGTTTAGCCAGAAAACGCGTTTAAAGTTTTGCAAAAGATTTTTTTAAATATCTCCAAAAATATTTTTGCTACAGCCTATTATCATATATTGGCGGAATGAACTACCAGTGATCACAAAAAACACTTAAAATCGCTCTATCTCTTCTAGTTTAGCCAGAAAACGCGTTTAAAGTTTTGCAAAAGATTTTTTTAAATATCTCCAAAAATATTTTTGCTACAGCCTATTATCATATATTGGCGGAATCTGTGGACTCCCAGTGATCACAAGAAACACTTAAAATCGCTCTATCTCTTCTAGTTTAACCAGAAAACGCGTTTAAAGTTTTGCAAAAGATTTTTTTAAATATCTCCAAAAATATTTTTGCTACAGCCTATTATCATATATTGGCGGAATCTGTGGACTCCCAGTGATCACAAGAAACACTTAAAATCGCTCTATCTCTTCTAGTTTAGCCAGAAAACGCGTTTAAAGTTTTGCAAAAGATTTTTTTAAATATCTCCAAAAATATTTTTGCTACAGCCTATTATCATATATTGACGGAATCTGTGAACTACCAGTGATCACAAAAAACACTTAAAATCGCTCTATCTCTTCTAGTTTAGCCAGAAAACGCGTTTAAAGTTTTGCAAAAGATTTTTTTAAATATCTCCAAAAATATTTTTGCTACAGCCTATTATCATATATTGGCGGAATCTGTGAACTCCCAGTGATCACAAAAAACACTTAAATTCGCTCTATCTCTTCTAGTTTAGCCAGAAAACGCGTTTAAAGTTTTGCAAAAGATTTTTTTTAATATCTCCAAAAATATTTTTGCTACAACCTATTGTCATATATTGGCGGAATCTGTGAACTCCCAGTGATCACAAAAAACACTTAAAATCGCTCTATCTCTTCTAGTTTAGCCAGAAAACGAGTTTAAAGTTTTGCAAAAGATTTTTTTAAATATCTCCAAAAATATTTTTGCTACAGCCTATTATCATATATTGGCGGAATCTGTGGACTCCCAGTGATCACAAGAAACACTTAAAATCGCTCTATCTCTTCTAGTTTAGCCAGAAAACGCGTTTAAAGTTTTGCAAAAGATTTTTTTAAATATCTCCAAAAATATTTTTGCTACAGCCTATTATCATATATTGGAGGAATCTGTGGACTCCCAGTGATCACAAAAAACACTTAAAATCGCTCTATCTCTTCTAGTTTAGCCAGAAAACGCGTTTAAAGTTTTGCAAAAGATTTTTTTAAATATCTCCAAAAATATTTTTGCTACAGCCTATTATCATATATTGGCGGAATCTGTGGACTCCCAGTGATCACAAGAAACACTTAAAATCGCTCTATCTCTTCTAGTTTAGCCAGAAAACGCGTTTAAAGTTTTGCAAAAGATTTTTTTAAATATCTCCAAAAATATTTTTGCTACAGCCTATTATCATATATTAGCGGAATCTGTGGACTCCCAGTGATCATAAAAACACTTAAAATCGCTCTATCTCTTCTAGTTTAGCCAGAAAACGCGTTTAAAGTTTTGCAAAAGATTTTTTTAAATATCTCCAAAAATATTTTTGTTACAGCCTATTATCATATATTGGCGGAATCTGTGAACTACCAGTGATCACAAAAAACACTTAAAATCGCTCTATCTCTTCTAGTTTAGCCAGAAAATGCGTTTAAAGTTTTGCAAAAGATTTTTTTAAATATCTCCATAAATATTTTTGCTACAGCCTATTATCATATATTGGCGGAATCTGTGGACTCCCAGTGATCACAAGAAACACTTAAAATCGCTCTATCTCTTCTAGTTTAGCCAGAAAACGCGTTTAAAGTTTTGCAAAAGATTTTTTTAAATATCTCCAAAAATATTTTTGCTACAGCCTATTATCATATATTGGCGGAATCTGTATACTCCCAGTGATCACAAGAAACACTTAAAATCGCTCTATCTCTTCTAGTTTAACCAGAAAACGCGTTTAAAGTTTTGCAAAAGATTTTTTTAAATATCTCCAAAAATATTTTTGCTACAGCCTATTATCATATATTGGCGGAATCTGTGGACTCCCAGTGATCACAAGAAACACTTAAAATCGCTCTATCTCTTCTAGTTTAGCCAGAAAACGCGTTTAAAGTTTTGCAAAAGATTTTTTTAAATATCTCCAAAAATATTTTTGCTACAGCCTATTATCATATATTGGAGGAATCTGTGGACTCCCAGTGATCACAAAAAACACTTAAAATCGCTCTATCTCTTCTAGTTTAGCCAGAAAACGCGTTTAAAGTTTTGCAAAAGATTTTTTTAAATATCTCCAAAAATATTTTTGCTACAGCCTATTATCATATATTGGCGGAATCTGTGGACTCCCAGTGATCACAAGAAACACTTAAAATCGCTCTATCTCTTCTAGTTTAGCCAGAAAACGCGTTTAAAGTTTTGCAAAAGATTTTTTTAAATATCTCCAAAAATATTTTTGCTACAGCCTATTATCATATATTGGCGGAATCTGTGGACTCCCAGTGATCACAAGAAACACTTAAAATCGCTCTATCTCTTCTAGTTTAGCCAGAAAACGCGTTTAAAGTTTTGCAAAAGATTTTTTTAAATATCTCCAAAAATATTTTTGCTACAGCCTATTATCATATATTGGCGGAATCTGTATACTCCCAGTGATCACAAGAAACACTTAAAATCGCTCTATCTCTTCTAGTTTAACCAGAAAACGCGTTTAAAGTTTTGCAAAAGATTTTTTTAAATATCTCCAAAAATATTTTTGCTACAGCCTATTATCATATATTGGCGGAATCTGTGGACTCCCAGTGATCACAAGAAACACTTAAAATCGCTCTATCTCTTCTAGTTTAGCCAGAAAACGCGTTTAAAGTTTTGCAAAAGATTTTTTTAAATATCTCCAAAAATATTTTTGCTACAGCCTATTATCATATATTGGCGGAATCTGTGGACTCCCAGTGATCACAAAAAACACTTAAAATCGCTCTATCTCTTCTAGTTTAGCCAGAAAACGCGTTTAAAGTTTTGCAAAAGATTTTTTTAAATATCTCCAAAAATATTTTTGCTACAGCCTATTATCATATATTGGCGGAATCTGTGGACTCCCAGTGATCACAAGAAACACTTAAAATCGCTCTATCTCTTCTAGTTTAGCCAGAAAACGCGTTTAAAGTTTTGCAAAAGATTTTTTTAAATATCTCCATAAATATTTTTGTTACAGCCTATTATCATATATTGGCGGAATCTGTGAACTACCAGTGATCACAAAAAACACTTAAAATCGCTCTATCTCTTCTAGTTTAGACAGAAAACGCGTTTAAAGTTTTGCAAAAGATTTTTTTAAATATCTCCAAAATATTTTTGCTACAGCCTATTATCATATATTGGCGGAATCTGTGGACTCCCAGTGATCACAAGAAACACTTAAAATCGCTCTATCTCTTCTAGTTTAGCCAGAAAACGCGTTTAAAGTTTTGCAAAAGATTTTTTTAAATATCTCCAAAAATATTTTTGCTACAGCCTATTATCATATATTGGCGGAATCTGTATACTCCCAGTGATCACAAGAAACACTTAAAATCGCTCTATCTCTTCTAGTTTAACCAGAAAACGCGTTTAAAGTTTTGCAAAAGTTTTTTTAAATATCTCCAAAAATATTTTTGCTACAGCCTATTATCATATATTGGCGGAATCTGTGGACTCCCAGTGATCACAAGAAACACTTAAAATCGCTCTATCTCTTCTAGTTTAGCCAGAAAACGCGTTTAAAGTTTTGCAAAAGATTTTTTTAAATATCTCCAAAAATATTTTTGCTACAGCCTATTATCATATATTGGCGGAATCTGTGGACTCCCAGTGATCACAAGAAACACTTAAAACCGCTCTATCTCTTCTAGTTTAGCCAGAAAACGCGTTTAAAGTTTTGCAAAAGATTTTTTTAAATATCTCCATAAATATTTTTGTTACAGCCTATTATCATATATTGGCGGAATCTGTGGACTCCCAGTGATCACAAGAAACACTTAAAATCGCTCTATCTCTTCTAGTTTAGCCAGAAAACGCGTTTAAAGTTTTGCAAAAGATTTTTTTAAATATCTCCAAAAATATTTTTGTTACAGCCTATTATCATATATTGGCGGAATCTGTGAACTACCAGTGATCACAAGAAACACTTAAAATCGCTCTATCTCTTCTAGTTTAGCCAGAAAACTCGTTTAAAGTTTTGCAAAAGATTTTTTTAAATATCTCCATAAATATTTTTGTTACAGCCTATTATCATATATTGGCGGAATCTGTGGACTCCCAGTGATCACAAGAAACACTTAAAATCGCTCTATCTCTTCTAGTTTAGCCAGAAAACGCGTTTAAAGTTTTGCAAAAGATTTTTTTAAATATCTCCAAAAATATTTTTGTTACAGCCTATTATCATATATTGGCGGAATCTGTGAACTACCAGTGATCACAAAAAACACTTAAAATCGCTCTATCTCTTCTAGTTTAGCCAGAAAATGCGTTTAAAATTTTGCAAAAGATTTTTTTAAATATCTCCATAAATATTTTTGCTACAGCCTATTATCATATATTGGCGGAATCTGTGGACTCCCAGTGATCACAAGAAACACTTAAAATCGCTCTATCTCTTCTAGTTTAGCCAGAAAATGCGTTTAAAGTTTTGCAAAAGATTTTTTTAAATATCTCCAAAAATATTTTTGCTACAGCCTATTATCATATATTGGCGGAATCTGTGAACTACCAGTGATCACAAAAAACACTTAAAATCGCTCTATCTCTTCTAGTTTAGCCAGAAAACGCGTTTAAAGTTTTGCAAAAGATTTTTTTAAATATCTCCAAAAATATTTTTGCTACAGCCTATTATCATATATTGGCGGAATCTGTGGACTCCCAGTGATCACAAAAAACACTTAAAATCGCTCTATCTCTTCTAGTTTAGCCAGAAAACGCGTTTAAAGTTTTGCAAAAGATTTTTTTAAATATCTCCAAAAATATTTTTGCTACAGCCTATTATCATATATTGGCGGAATCTGTGGACTCCCAGTGATCACAAGAAACACTTAAAATCGCTCTATCTCTTCTAGTTTAGCCAGAAAACGCGTTTAAAGTTTTGCAAAAGATTTTTTTAAATATCTCCAAAAATATTTTTGCTACAGCCTATTATCATATATTGGCGGAATCTGTATACTCCCAGTGATCACAAGAAACACTTAAAATCGCTCTATCTCTTCTAGTTTAACCAGAAAACGCGTTTAAAGTTTTGCAAAAGATTTTTTTAAATATCTCCAAAAATATTTTTGCTACAGCCTATTATCATATATTGGCGGAATCTGTGGACTCCCAGTGATCACAAGAAACACTTAAAATCGCTCTATCTCTTCTAGTTTAGCCAGAAAACGCGTTTAAAGTTTTGCAAAAGATTTTTTTAAATATCTCCAAAAATATTTTTGCTACAGCCTATTATCATATATTGGCGGAATCTGTGGACTCCCAGTGATCACAAAAAACACTTAAAATCGCTCTATCTCTTCTAGTTTAGCCAGAAAACGCGTTTAAAGTTTTGCAAAAGATTTTTTTAAATATCTCCAAAAATATTTTTGCTACAGCCTATTATCATATATTGGCGGAATCTGTGGACTCCCAGTGATCACAAGAAACACTTAAAATCGCTCTATCTCTTCTAGTTTAGCCAGAAAACGCGTTTAAAGTTTTGCAAAAGATTTTTTTAAATATCTCCATAAATATTTTTGTTACAGCCTATTATCATATATTGGCGGAATCTGTGAACTACCAGTGATCACAAAAAACACTTAAAATCGCTCTATCTCTTCTAGTTTAGACAGAAAACGCGTTTAAAGTTTTGCAAAAGATTTTTTTAAATATCTCCAAAATATTTTTGCTACGGCCTATTATCATATATTGGCGGAATCTGTGGACTCCCAGTGATCACAAGAAACACTTAAAATCGCTCTATCTCTTCTAGTTTAGCCAGAAAACGCGTTTAAAGTTTTGCAAAAGATTTTTTTAAATATCTCCAAAAATATTTTTGCTACAGCCTATTATCATATATTGGCGGAATCTGTATACTCCCAGTGATCACAAGAAACACTTAAAATCGCTCTATCTCTTCTAGTTTAACCAGAAAACGCGTTTAAAGTTTTGCAAAAGTTTTTTTTAAATATCTCCAAAAATATTTTTGCTACAGCCTATTATCATATATTGGCGGAATCTGTGGACTCCCAGTGATCACAAGAAACACTTAAAATCGCTCTATCTCTTCTAGTTTAGCCAGAAAACGCGTTTAAAGTTTTGCAAAAGATTTTTTTAAATATCTCCAAAAATATTTTTGCTACAGCCTATTATCATATATTGGCGGAATCTGTGGACTCCCAGTGATCACAAGAAACACTTAAAATCGCTCTATCTCTTCTAGTTTAGCCAGAAAACGCGTTTAAAGTTTTGCAAAAGATTTTTTTAAATATCTCCATAAATATTTTTGTTACAGCCTATTATCATATATTGGCGGAATCTGTGGACTCCCAGTGATCACAAGAAACACTTAAAATCGCTCTATCTCTTCTAGTTTAGCCAGAAAACGCGTTTAAAGTTTTGCAAAAGATTTTTTTAAATATCTCCAAAAATATTTTTGCTACAGCCTATTATCATATATTGGCGGAATCTGTGGACTCCCAGTGATCACAAGAAACACTTAAAATCGCTCTATCTCTTCTAGTTTAGCCAGAAAACGCGTTTAAAGTTTTGCAAAAGATTTTTTTAAATATCTCCATAAATATTTTTGTTACAGCCTATTATCATATATTGGCGGAATCTGTGAACTACCAGTGATCACAAAAAACACTTAAAATCGCTCTATCTCTTCTAGTTTAGACAGAAAACGCGTTTAAAGTTTTGCAAAAGATTTTTTTAAATATCTCCAAAATATTTTTGCTACAGCCTATTATCATATATTGGCGGAATCTGTGGACTCCCAGTGATCACAAGAAACACTTAAAATCGCTCTATCTCTTCTAGTTTAGCCAGAAAACGCGTTTAAAGTTTTGCAAAAGATTTTTTTAAATATCTCCAAAAATATTTTTGCTACAGCCTATTATCATATATTGGCGGAATCTGTGGACTCCCAGTGATCACAAGAAACACTTAAAACCGCTCTATCTCTTCTAGTTTAGCCAGAAAACGCGTTTAAAGTTTTGCAAAAGATTTTTTTAAATATCTCCAAAAATATTTTTGCTACAGCCTATTATCATATATTGGCGGAATCTGTGGACTCCCAGTGATCACAAGAAACACTTAAAATCGCTCTATCTCTTCTAGTTTAGCCAGAAAACGCGTTTAAAGTTTTGCAAAAGATTTTTTTAAATATCTCCAAAAATATTTTTGCTACAGCCTATTATCATATATTGGCGGAATCTGTGGACTCCCAGTGATCACAAGAAACACTTAAAACCGCTCTATCACTTCTAGTTTAGCCAGAAAACGCGTTTAAAGTTTTGCAAAAGATTTTTTTAAATATCTCCATAAATATTTTTGTTACAGCCTATTATCATATATTGGCGGAATCTGTGGACTCCCAGTGATCACAAGAAACACTTAAAATCGCTCTATCTCTTCTAGTTTAGCCAGAAAACGCGTTTAAAGTTTTGCAAAAGATTTTTTTAAATATCTCCAAAAATATTTTTGTTACAGCCTATTATCATACATTGGCGGAATCTGTGAACTACCAGTGATCACAAGAAACACTTAAAATCGCTCTATCTCTTCTAGTTTAGCCAGAAAACTCGTTTAAAGTTTTGCAAAAGATTTTTTTAAATATCTCCATAAATATTTTTGTTACAGCCTATTATCATATATTGGCGGAATCTGTGGACTCCCAGTGATCACAAGAAACACTTAAAATCGCTCTATCTCTTCTAGTTTAGCCAGAAAACGCGTTTAAAGTTTTGCAAAAGATTTTTTTAAATATCTCCAAAAATATTTTTGTTACAGCCTATTATCATATATTGGCGGAATCTGTGAACTACCAGTGATCACAAAAAACACTTAAAATCGCTCTATCTCTTCTAGTTTAGCCAGAAAATGCGTTTAAAATTTTGCAAAAGATTTTTTTAAATATCTCCATAAATATTTTTGCTACAGCCTATTATCATATATTGGCGGAATCTGTGGACTCCCAGTGATCACAAGAAACACTTAAAATCGCTCTATCTCTTCTAGTTTAGCCAGAAAATGCGTTTAAAGTTTTGCAAAAGATTTTTTTAAATATCTCCAAAAATATTTTTGCTACAGCCTATTATCATATATTGGCGGAATCTGTGGACTCCCAGTGATCACAAGAAACACTTAAAATCGCTCTATCTCTTCTAGTTTAGCCAGAAAACGCGTTTAAAGTTTTGCAAAAGATTTTTTTAAATATCTCCAAAAATATTTTTGCTACAGCCTATTATCATATATTGGCGGAATCTGTGAACTACCAGTGATCACAAAAAACACTTAAAATCGCTCTATCTCTTCTAGTTTAGCCAGAAAACGCGTTTAAAGTTTTGCAAAAGATTTTTTTAAATATCTCCAAAAATATTTTTGCTACAGCCTATTATCATATATTGGCGGAATCTGTGGACTACCAGTGATCACAAGAAACACTTAAAATCGCTCTATCTCTTCTAGTTTAACCAGAAAACGCGTTTAAAGTTTTGCAAAAGATTTTTTTAAATATCTCCAAAAATATTTTTGCTACAGCCTATTATCATATATTGGCGGAATCTGTGAACTACCAGTGATCACAAAAAACACTTAAAATCGCTCTATCTCTTCTAGTTTAGCCAGAAAACGCGTTTAAAGTTTTGCAAAAGATTTTTTTAAATATCTCCATAAATATTTTTGCTACAGCCTATTATCATATATTGGCGGAATCTGTGAACTCCCAGTGATCACAAAAAACACTTAAAATCGCTCTATCTCTTCTAGTTTAGCCAGAAAACGCGTTTAAAGTTTTGCAAAAGATTTTTTTAAATATCTCCAAAAATATTTTTGCTACAACCTATTGTCATATATTGGCGGAGTCTGTGAACTCCCAGTGATCACAAAAAACACTTAAAATCGCTCTATCTCTTCTAGTTTAGCCAGAAAACGAGTTTAAAGTTTTGCAAAAGATTTTTTTAAATATCTCCAAAAATATTTTTGCTACAGCCTATTATCATATATTGGCGGAATCTGTGGACTCCCAGTGATCACAAGAAACACTTAAAATCGCTCTATCTCTTCTAGTTTAGCCAGAAAACGCGTTTAAAGTTTTGCAAAAGTTTCTTTTAAATATCTCCAAAAATATTTTTGCTACAGCCTATTATCATATATTGGCGGAATCTGTGAACTACCAGTGATCACAAAAAACACTTAAAATCGCTCTATCTCTTCTAGTTTAGCCAGAAAACGCGTTTTAAGTTTTGCAAAAGATTTTTTTAAATATCTCCAAAAATATTTTTCCTACAGCCTATTATCATATATTGGCGGAATCTGTGGACTCCCAGTGATCACAAGAAACACTTAAAATCGCTCTATCTCTTCTAGTTTAGCCAGAAAACGCGTTTAAAGTTTTGCAAAAGATTTTTTTAAATATCTCCATAAATATTTTTGCTACAGCCTATTATCATATATTGGCGGAATCTGTGGACTCCCAGTGATCACAAGAAACACTTAAAATCGCTCTATCTCTTCTAGTTTAGCCAGAAAACGCGTTTAAAGTTTTGCAAAAGATTTTTTTAAATATCTCCATAAATATTTTTGCTACAGCCTATTATCATATATTGGCGGAATCTGTGGACTCCCAGTGATCACAAGAAACACTTAAAATCGCTCTATCTCTTCTACTTTAGTCAGAAAACGAGTTTAAAGTTTTGCAAAAGATTTTTTTAAATATCTCCAAAAATATTTTTGCTACAGCCTATTATCATATATTGGCGGAATCTGTGGACTCCCAGTGATCACAAGAAACACTTAAAATCGCTCTATCTCTTCTAGTTTAGCCAGAAAACGCGTTTAAAGTTTTGCAAAAGATTTTTTTAAATATCTCCAAAAATATTTTTGCTACAGCCTATTATCATATATTGGCGGAATCTGTGAACTACCAGTGATCACAAAAAACACTTAAAATAGCTCTATCTGTTCTAGTTTAGCCAGAAAACGCGTTTAAAGTTTTGCAAAAGATTTTTTTAAATATCTCCATAAATATTTTTGCTACAGCCTATTATCATATATTGGCGGAATCTGTGAACTCCCAGTGATCACAAAAAACACTTAAAATCGCTCTATCTCTTCTAGTTTAGCCAGAAAACGCGTTTAAAGTTTTGCAAAAGATTTTTTTTAATATCTCCAAAAATATTTTTGCTACAACCTATTATCATATATTGGCGGAATCTGTGAACTCCCAGTGATCACAAAAAGCACTTAAAATCGCTCTATCTCTTCTAGTTTAGCCAGAAAACGAGTTTAAAGTTTTGCAAAAGATTTTTTTAAATATCTCCAAAAATATTTTTGCTACAGCCTATTATCATATATTGACGGAATCTGTGGACTCCCAGTGATCACAAGAAACACTTAAAATCGCTCTATCTCTTCTAGTTTAGCCAGAAAACGCGTTTAAAGTTTTGCAAAAGATTTTTTTAAATATCTCCATAAATATTTTTGCTACAGCCTATTATCATATATTGGCGGAATCTGTGGACTCCCAGTGATCACAAGAAACACTTAAAATCGCTCTATCTCTTCTAGTTTAGCCAGAAAACGCGTTTAAAGTTTTGCAAAAGATTTTTTTAAATATCTCCATAAATATTTTTGCTACAGCCTATATCTACAGCAATATATTATCATATATTGGCGGAATCTGTGGACTCCCAGTGATCACAAGAAACACTTAAAATCGCTCTATCTCTTCTACTTTAGTCAGAAAACGAGTTTAAAGTTTTGCAAAAGATTTTTTTAAATATCTCCAAAAATATTTTTGCTACAGCCTATTATCATATATTGGCGGAATCTGTGGACTCCCAGTGATCACAAGAAACACTTAAAATCGCTCTATCTCTTCTAGTTTAGCCAGAAAACGCGTTTAAAGTTTTGCAAAAGATTTTTTTAAATATCTCCAAAAATATTTTTGCTACAGCCTATTATCATATATTGGCGGAATCTGTGAACTACCAGTGATCACAAAAAACACTTAAAATAGCTCTATCTGTTCTAGTTTAGCCAGAAAACGCGTTTAAAGTTTTGCAAAAGATTTTTTTAAATATCTCCATAAATATTTTTGCTACAGCCTATTATCATATATTGGCGGAATCTGTGAACTCCCAGTGATCACAAAAAACACTTAAAATCGCTCTATCTCTTCTAGTTTAGCCAGAAAACGCGTTTAAAGTTTTGCAAAAGATTTTTTTTAATATCTCCAAAAATATTTTTGCTACAACCTATTATCATATATTGGCGGAATCTGTGAACTCCCAGTGATCACAAAAAGCACTTAAAATCGCTCTATCTCTTCTAGTTTAGCCAGAAAACGAGTTTAAAGTTTTGCAAAAGATTTTTTTAAATATCTCCAAAAATATTTTTGCTACAGCCTATTATCATATATTGACGGAATCTGTGGACTCCCAGTGATCACAAAAAACACTCAAAATCGCTCTATCTCTTCTAGTTTAGATAGAAAATGCGTTTAAAATTTTGCAAAATTTTTTTTTAAATATCTCCAAAAATATTTTTGCTACAGCCTATTATCATATATTGGCGGAATCTGTGGACTCCCAGTGATCACAAAAAACACTTAAAATCGCTCTATCTCTTCTAGTTTAGCCAGAAAACGCGTTTAAAATTTTGCAAAAGATTTTTTTAAATATCTCCAAAAATATTTTTGCTACAGCCAAAAATATTTTTGCTACAGCCTATTATCATATATTGGCGGAATCTGTGGACTCCCAGTGATCACAAAAAACATTTAAAATCGCTCTATCTCTTCTAGTTTAGCCAGAAAACGCGTTTAAAGTTTTGCAAAAGATTTTTTTAAATATCTCCAAAAATATTTTTGCTACAGCCTGTTATCATATATTGGCGGAATCTGTGGACTCCCAGTGATCACAAAAAACACTTAAAATCGCTCTATCTCTTCTAGTTTAGCCAGAAAACGCGTTTAAAGTTTTGCAAAAGATTTTTTTTAATATCTCCAAAAATATTTTTGTTACAGCCTATTATCATATATTGGCGGAATCTGTGAACTCCCAGTGATCACAAAAAACACTAAAAATCGCTCTATCTCTTCTAGTTTAGCCAGAAAACGCGTTTAAAATTTTGCAAAAGATTTTTTTTAATATCTCCATAAATATTTTTGCTACAGCCTATTATTATATATTGGCGGAATCTGTGGACTCCCAGTGATCACAAAAAAACACTTAAAATCGCTCTATCTCTTCTAGTTTAGCCAGAAAACGCGTTTAAAGTTTTGCAAAAGATTTTTTTAAATATCTCCAAAAATATTTTTGCTACAGCCTATTATCATATATTGGCGGAATCTGTGGACTCCCAGTGATCACAAGAAACACTTAAAATCGCTCTATCTCTTCTAGTTTAGCCAGAAAACGCGTTTAAAGTTTTGCAAAAGATTTTTTTAAATATCTCCAAAAATATTTTTGCTACAGCCTATTATCATATATTGGCGGAATCTGTGAACTACCAGTGA
The DNA here is from genome assembly GCF_029603195.1 of Condylostylus longicornis. NCBI lineage: Eukaryota > Metazoa > Arthropoda > Insecta > Diptera > Dolichopodidae > Condylostylus > Condylostylus longicornis. Next base: position 25,478 of record NW_026578448.1, read on the forward strand.
TCACAAAAAACACTTAAAATCGCTCTATCTCTTCTAGTTTAGCCAGAAAATGCGTTTAAAGTTTTGCAAAAGATTTTTTTAAATATCTCCAAAAATATTTTTGCTACAGCCTATTATCATATATTGGCGGAATCTGTGGACTCCCAGTGATCACAAGAAACACTTAAAATCGCTCTATCTCTTCTAGTTTAGCCAGAAAATGCGTTTAAAGTTTTGCAAAAGATTTTTTTAAATATCTCCAAAAATATTTTTGCTACAGCCTATTATCATATATTGGCGGAATCTGTGAACTACCAGTGATCACAAAAAATACTTAAAATCGCTCTATCTCTTCTAGTTTAGCCAGAAAACGCGTTTAAAGTTTTGCAAAAGATTTTTTTAAATATCTCCATAAATATTTTTGCTACAGCCTATTATCATATATTGGCGGAATCTGTGAACTACCAGTGATCACAAAAAACACTTAAAATCGCTCTATCTCTCCTAGTTTAGCCAGAAAACGCGTTTAAAGTTTTGCAAAAGATTTTTTTAAATATCTCCATAAATATTTTTGCTACAGCCTATTATCATATATTGGCGGAATCTGTGAACTCCCAGTGATCACAAAAAACACTTAAAATCGCTCTATCTCTTCTAGTTTAGCCAGAAAACGCGTTTAAAGTTTTGCAAAAGATTTTTTTTAATATCTCCAAAAATATTTTTGCTACAACCTATTGTCATATATTGGCGGAGTCTGTGAACTCCCAGTGATCACAAAAAACACTTAAAATCGCTCTATCTCTTCTAGTTTAGCCAGAAAACGAGTTTAAAGTTTTGCAAAAGTTTTTTTTAAATATCTCCAAAAATATTTTTGCTACAGCCTATTATCATATATTGGCGGAATCTGTGAACTCCCAGTGATCACAAGAAACACTTAAAATCGCTCTATCTCTTCTAGTTTAGCCAGAAAACGCGTTTAAAGTTTTGCAAAAGATTTTTTTAAATATCTCCAAAAATATTTTTGCTACAGCCTATTATCATATATTGGCGGAATCTGTGGACTCCCAGTGATCACAAGAAACACTTAAAATCGCTCTATCTCTTCTAGTTTAGCCAGAAAACGCGTTTAAAGTTTTGCAAAAGATTTTTTTAAATATCTCCAAAAATATTTTTGTTACAGCCTATTATCATATATTGGCGAAATCTGTGGACTCCCAGTGATCACAAGAAACACTTAAAATCGCTCTATCTCTTCTAGTTTAGCCAGAAAACGCGTTTAAAGTTTTGCAAAAGATTTTTTTAAATATCTCCAAAAATATTTTTGTTACAGCCTATTATCATATATTGGCGGAATCTGTGAACTACCAGTGATCACAAAAAACACTTAAAATCGCTCTATCTCTTCTAGTTTAGCCAGAAAATGAGTTTAAAGTTTTGCAAAAGATTTTTTTAAATATCTCCATAAATATTTTTGCTACAGCCTATTATCACATATTGGCGGAATCTGTGGACTCCCAGTGATCACAAGAAACACTTAAAATCGCTCTATCTCTTCTAGTTTAGCCAGAAAATGCGTTTAAAGTTTTGCAAAAGATTTTTTTAAATATCTCCAAAAATATTTTTGCTACAGCCTATTATCATATATTAGCGGAATCTGTGGACTCTCAGTGATCACAAGAAACACTTAAAATCGCTCTATCTCTTCTAGTTTAGCCAGAAAACGCGTTTAAAGTTTTGCAAAAGATTTTTTTAAATATCTCCAAAAATATTTTTGCTACAGCCTATTATCATATATTGGCGGAATCTGTGGACTCCCAGTGATCACAAGAAACACTTAAAATCGCTCTATCTCTTCTAGTTTAGCCAGAAAACGCGTTTAAAGTTTTTGCAAAAGATTTTTTTAAATATCTCCAAAAATATTTTTGGTACAGCCTATTATCATATATTGGCGAAATCTGTGAACTACCAGTGATCACAAAAAACACTTAAAATCGCTCTATCTCTTCTAGTTTAGCCAGAAAACGCGTTTAAAGTTTTGCAAAAGATTTTTTTAAATATCTATAAAAATATTTTTCCTACAGCCTATTATCATATATTGGCGGAATCTGTGGACTCCCAGTGATCACAAGAAACACTTAAAATCGCTCTATCTCTTCTAGTTTAGCCAGAAAACGCGTTTAAAGTTTTGCAAAAGATTTTTTTTAATATCTCCAAAAATATTTTTGCTACAACCTATTGTCATATATTGGCGGAATCTGTGAACTCCCAGTGATCACAAAAAACACTTAAAATCGCTCTATCTCTTCTAGTTTAGCCAGAAAACGAGTTTAAAGTTTTGCAAAAGATTTTTTTAAATATCTCCAAAAATATTTTTGCTACAGCCTATTATCATATATTGGCGGAATCTGTGGACTCCCAGTGATCACAAGAAACACTTAAAATCGCTCTATCTCTTCTAGTTTAGCCAGAAAAACGCGTTTAAAGTTTTGCAAAATATTTGTTAAATATCTCCAAAAATATTTTTGCTACAGCCTATTATCATATATTGGCGGAATCTGTATACTCCCAGTGATCACAAGAAACACTTAAAATCGCTCTATCTCTTCTAGTTTAAACAGAAAACGCGTTTAAAGTTTTGCAAAAGTTTTTTTTAAATATCTCCAAAAATATTTTTGCCTACAGCCTATTATCATATATTGGCGGAATCTGTGGACTCCCAGTGATCACAAGAAACACTTAAAATCGCTCTATCTCTTCTAGTTTAGCCAGAAAACGCGTTTAAAGTTTTGCAAAAGATTTTTTTAAATATCTCCAAAAATATTTTTGCTACAGCCTATTATCATATATGTGCGGAATCTGTGAACTACCAGTGATCACAAAAAACACTTAAAATCGCTCTATCTCTTCTAGTTTAGCCAGAAAACGCGTTTAAAGTTTTGCAAAAGATTTTTTTAAATATCTCCAAAAATATTTTTGCTACAGCCTATTATCATATATTGGCGGAATCTGTGGACTCCCAGTGATCACAAGAAACACTTAAAATTGCTCTATCTCTTCTAGTTTAGCCAGAAAACGCGTTTAAAGTTTTGCAAAAGATTTTTTTAAATATCTCCATAAATATTTTTGTTACAGCCTATTATCATATATTGGCGGAATCTGTGGACTCCCAGTGATCACAAGAAACACTTAAAATCGCTCTATCTCTTCTAGTTTAGATAGAAAACGCGTTTAAAGTTTTGCAAAAGATTTTTTTAAATATCTCCAAAAATATTTTTGTTACAGCCTATTATCATATATTGGCGGAATCTGTGAACTACCAGTGATCACAAAAAACACTTAAAATCGCTCTATCTCTTCTAGTTTAGCCAGAAAATGCGTTTAAAATTTTGCAAAAGATTTTTTTAAATATCTCCATAAATATTTTTGCTACAGCCTATTATCATATATTGGCGGAATCTGTGGACTCCCAGTGATCACAAGAAACACTTAAAATCGCTCTATCTCTTCTAGTTTAGCCAGAAAATGCGTTTAAAGTTTTGCAAAAGATTTTTTTAAATATCTCCAAAAATATTTTTGCTACAGCCTATTATCATATATTGGCGAAATCTGTGAACTACCAGTGATCACAAAAAACACTTAAAATCGCTCTATCTCTTCTAGTTTAGCCAGAAAACGCGTTTAAAAGTTTTGCAAAAGATTTTTTTAAATATCTCCAAAAATATTTTTGCTACAGCCTATTATCATATATTGGCGGAATCTGTGGACTCCCAGTGATCACAAAAAACACTTAAAATCGCTCTATCTCTTCTAGTTTAGCCAGAAAACGCGTTTAAAGTTTTTGCAAAAGATTTTTTTAAATATCTCCAAAAATATTTTTGCTACAGCCTATTATCATATATTGGCGGAATCTGTGGACTCCCAGTGATCACAAGAAACACTTAAAATCGCTCTATCTCTTCTAGTTTAGCCAGAAAACGCGTTTAAAGTTTTGCAATAGATTTTTTTAAATATCTCCAAAAATATTTTTGCTACAGCCTATTATCATATATTGGCGGAATCTGTGAACTACCAGTGATCACAAAAAAACACTTAAAATCGCTCTATCTCTTCTAGTTTAGCCAGAAAACGCGTTTAAAGTTTTGCAAAAGAATTTTTTAAATATCTCCAAAAATATTTTTGCTACAGCCTATTATCATATATTGGCGGAATCTGTGGACTACCAGTGATCACAAGAAACACTTAAAATCGCTCT
>NW_026578449.1:10000-12500 GCF_029603195.1 Condylostylus longicornis
AACACTCATGAAAAGTAATTATTGCCTGTCGAGCATAACATATGTCCCGATCAGGTTTATTTTGCCATTGATAATATCAAACCAGGCTGAAAAAAATTTTTTCATCGGGTGGGCATAACATGTTTACCAACCCAGGTTACTTATCACTCATGAAAAGTAATTATTGCCTGTCGAGCATAACATATGTCCCGATCAGGCCTATTTTGCCTTTGATAAATATCAAACCAGGCTGAAAAAAATTTTTTCATCGGGTGGGCATAACATGCTTACCAACCCAGGTTACCTTTCACTCATGAAAAATAATTATTGCCTGCCGAGCATAACAACATATGTCTCGTTAAGGTCTATTTTGCCTTTGATAAATATCAAATCAGGCTAAAAAAAATTTTTTTTAAAAAAAATTTTTTCATCGGGCGAGCATAACATGTTTATCAAACCAGGCCCAATTTCATTCATGAAAAAAAATGTAATTAAAAAATGTACGTTTGAATCAAAAAGTGGTCATACATAGATTTACACATAAAATTTTAATAATCAATAAATATGCTTCCCATATCCAATACCTGTATTGTATTGATATATTTATTATAATAAGCATTACTTAAATCATAATTTGTTTACCAATTTAGGTTACTTTTCATTCATGAAAAGTAATTATTGCCTGTCGAGCATAACATATGTCCCGATCAGGCTTATTTTGCCTTTGATAAATATCAAACCAGGCTGAAAAAAATTTTTTCATCGGGTGGGCATAACATGCTTACCAACCCAGGTTACTTTTCATTCATGAAAAGTAATTATTGCCTGTCGAGCATAACATATGTCCCGATCAGGCTTATTTTGCCTTTGATAAATATCAAACCAGGCTGAAAAAAATTTTTTCATCGGGTGGGCATAACATGCTTACCAACCCAGGTTACTTTTCATTCATGAAAAGTAATTATTGCCTGTCGAGCATAACATATGTCCCGATCAGGCTTATTTTGCCTTTGATAAATATCAAACCAGGCTGAAAAAATTTTTTTCATCGGGTGGGCATAACATGTTTACCAACCCAGGTTACTTTTCATTCATGAAAAGTAATTATTGCCTGTCGAGCATAACATATGTCCCGATCAGGCTTATTTTGCCTTTGATAAATATCAAACCAGGCTGAAAAAATTTTTTTCATCGGGTGGGCATAACATGTTTACCAACCCAGGTTACTTTTCATTCATGAAAAGTAATTATTGCCTGTCGAGCATAACATATGTCCCGATCAGGCTTATATTGCCATTGGTAAATATCAAACCAGGCTGAAAAAAATTTTTTCATCGGGTGGGCATAACATGTTTACCAACCCAGGTTACTTTTCATTCATGAAAAGTAATTATTGCCTGTCGAGCATAACATATGTCCCGATAAGGCTTATATTGCCATTGGTAAATATCAAACCAGGCTGAAAAAAATTCTTTCATCGGGTGGGCATAACATGTTTACCAACCCAGGTTACTTTTCATTCATGAAAAGTAATTATTGCCTGTCGAGCATAACATATGTCCCGATCAGGCTTATTTTGCCTTTGATAAATATCAAACCAGGCTGAAAAAATTTTTTCATCGGGTGGGCATAACATGCTTACCAACCCAGGTTACTTTTCATTCATGAAAAGTAATTATTGCCTGTCGAGCATAACATATGTCCCGGTAAGGCTTATATTGCCATTGGTAAATATCAAACCAGGCTGAAAAAAATTTTTTCATCGGGTGGGCATAACATGTTTACCAACCCAGGTTACTTTTCATTCATGAAAAATAATTATTGCCTGTCGAGCATAACATATGTCCCGATCAGGCTTATTTTGCCTTTGATAAATATCAAACCAGGCTGAAAAAAATTTTTTCATCGGGTGGGCATAACATGCTTACCAACCCAGGTTACTTTTCATTCATGAAAAGTAATTATTGCCTGTCGAGCATAACATATGTCCCGATCAGGCTTATTTTGCCTTTGATAAATATCAAACCAGGCTGAAAAAATTTTTTTCATCGGGTGGGCATAACATGTTTACCAACTCAGGTTACTTTTCATTCATGAAAAGTAATTATTGCCTGTCGAGCATAACATATGTCCCGATCAGGCTTATATTGCCATTGGTAAATATCAAACCAGGCTGAAAAAAATTTTTTCATCGGGTGGGCATAACATGTTTACCAACCCAGGTTACTTTTCATTCATGAAAAGTAATTATTGCCTGTCGAGCATAACATATGTCCCGATCAGGCTTATTTTGCCTTTGATAAATATCAAACCAGGCTGAAAAAAATTTTTTCATCGGGTGGGCATAACATGTTTACCAACCCAGGTTACTTTTCATTCATGAAAAGTAATTATTGCCTGTCGAGCATAACATATGTCCCGATCAGGCTTATTTTGCCTTTGATAAATATCAAACCAGGCTGAAAAAAATTTTTTCATCGGGTGGGCATAACATGTTTACCAACCCAGGTTACTTTTCATT
>NW_026578449.1:22500-26741 GCF_029603195.1 Condylostylus longicornis
AACCTAAAGCCTTATAGAATTTTGTTTTATTTCATTACCTTTCTTCCAATGATTAATATTTAATCATTTATTCAATCTTATCCTAATATTAAATTAGATATATGAATTTTTACACAATTATAATTTTTATATTATAACCTTCATAGTATATTTTGTCAACTTCTGATATCGCTTATCCGTACCACCACATTTTTGTACACGTATATCAATATATGAGCATATAATAAATATATACTCGTTGACCTACTATGATAAAAATATTATTGATTGTCGAGCATAACCAACATAATGTCTCGATTTGACCTATTTTTCATTACATGTTTACCAACCCAGGTTACTTAACACTCATGAAAAGTAATTATTGCCTGTCGAGCATAACATATGTCCCGATCAGGTTTATTTTGCCATTGATAATATCAAACCAGGCTGAAAAAAATTTTTTCATCGGGTGGGCATAACATGTTTACCAACCCAGGTTACTTATCACTCATGAAAAGTAATTATTGCCTGTCGAGCATAACATATGTCCCGATCAGGCCTATTTTGCCTTTGATAAATATCAAACCAGGCTGAAAAAAATTTTTTCATCGGGTGGGCATAACATGCTTACCAACCCAGGTTACCTTTCACTCATGAAAAATAATTATTGCCTGCCGAGCATAACAACATATGTCTCGTTAAGGTCTATTTTGCCTTTGATAAATATCAAATCAGGCTAAAAAAAATTTTTTTTAAAAAAAATTTTTTCATCGGGCGAGCATAACATGTTTATCAAACCAGGCCCAATTTCATTCATGAAAAAAAATGTAATTAAAAAATGTACGTTTGAATCAAAAAGTGGTCATACATAGATTTACACATAAAATTTTAATAATCAATAAATATGCTTCCCATATCCAATACCTGTATTGTATTGATATATTTATTATAATAAGCATTACTTAAATCATAATTTGTTTACCAATTTAGGTTACTTTTCATTCATGAAAAGTAATTATTGCCTGTCGAGCATAACATATGTCCCGATCAGGCTTATTTTGCCTTTGATAAATATCAAACCAGGCTGAAAAAAATTTTTTCATCGGGTGGGCATAACATGCTTACCAACCCAGGTTACTTTTCATTCATGAAAAGTAATTATTGCCTGTCGAGCATAACATATGTCCCGATCAGGCTTATTTTGCCTTTGATAAATATCAAACCAGGCTGAAAAAAATTTTTTCATCGGGTGGGCATAACATGCTTACCAACCCAGGTTACTTTTCATTCATGAAAAGTAATTATTGCCTGTCGAGCATAACATATGTCCCGATCAGGCTTATTTTGCCTTTGATAAATATCAAACCAGGCTGAAAAAATTTTTTTCATCGGGTGGGCATAACATGTTTACCAACCCAGGTTACTTTTCATTCATGAAAAGTAATTATTGCCTGTCGAGCATAACATATGTCCCGATCAGGCTTATTTTGCCTTTGATAAATATCAAACCAGGCTGAAAAAATTTTTTTCATCGGGTGGGCATAACATGTTTACCAACCCAGGTTACTTTTCATTCATGAAAAGTAATTATTGCCTGTCGAGCATAACATATGTCCCGATCAGGCTTATATTGCCATTGGTAAATATCAAACCAGGCTGAAAAAAATTTTTTCATCGGGTGGGCATAACATGTTTACCAACCCAGGTTACTTTTCATTCATGAAAAGTAATTATTGCCTGTCGAGCATAACATATGTCCCGATAAGGCTTATATTGCCATTGGTAAATATCAAACCAGGCTGAAAAAAATTCTTTCATCGGGTGGGCATAACATGTTTACCAACCCAGGTTACTTTTCATTCATGAAAAGTAATTATTGCCTGTCGAGCATAACATATGTCCCGATCAGGCTTATTTTGCCTTTGATAAATATCAAACCAGGCTGAAAAAATTTTTTCATCGGGTGGGCATAACATGCTTACCAACCCAGGTTACTTTTCATTCATGAAAAGTAATTATTGCCTGTCGAGCATAACATATGTCCCGATAAGGCTTATATTGCCATTGGTAAATATCAAACCAGGCTGAAAAAAATTTTTTCATCGGGTGGGCATAACATGTTTACCAACCCAGGTTACTTTTCATTCATGAAAAATAATTATTGCCTGTCGAGCATAACATATGTCCCGATCAGGCTTATTTTGCCTTTGATAAATATCAAACCAGGCTGAAAAAAATTTTTTCATCGGGTGGGCATAACATGCTTACCAACCCAGGTTACTTTTCATTCATGAAAAGTAATTATTGCCTGTCGAGCATAACATATGTCCCGATCAGGCTTATTTTGCCTTTGATAAATATCAAACCAGGCTGAAAAAATTTTTTTCATCGGGTGGGCATAACATGTTTACCAACTCAGGTTACTTTTCATTCATGAAAAGTAATTATTGCCTGTCGAGCATAACATATGTCCCGATCAGGCTTATATTGCCATTGGTAAATATCAAACCAGGCTGAAAAAAATTTTTTCATCGGGTGGGCATAACATGTTTACCAACCCAGGTTACTTTTCATTCATGAAAAGTAATTATTGCCTGTCGAGCATAACATATGTCCCGATCAGGCTTATTTTGCCTTTGATAAATATCAAACCAGGCTGAAAAAAATTTTTTCATCGGGTGGGCATAACATGTTTACCAACCCAGGTTACTTTTCATTCATGAAAAGTAATTATTGCCTGTCGAGCATAACATATGTCCCGATCAGGCTTATTTTGCCTTTGATAAATATCAAACCAGGCTGAAAAAAATTTTTTCATCGGGTGGGCATAACATGTTTACCAACCCAGGTTACTTTTCATTCATGAAAAATAATTATTGCCTGTCGAGCATAACATATGTCCCGATCAGGCTTATTTTGCCTTTGATAAATATCAAACCAGGCTGAAAAAAATTTTTTCATCGGGTGGGCATAACATGCTTACCAACCCAGGTTACTTTTCATTCATGAAAAGTAATTATTGCCTGTCGAGCATAACATATGTCCCGATCAGGCTTATTTTGCCTTTGATAAATATCAAACCAGGCTGAAAAAATTTTTTTCATCGGGTGGGCATAACATGTTTACCAACTCAGGTTACTTTTCATTCATGAAAAGTAATTATTGCCTGTCGAGCATAACATATGTCCCGATCAGGCTTATATTGCCATTGGTAAATATCAAACCAGGCTGAAAAAAATTTTTTCATCGGGTGGGCATAACATGCTTACCAACCCAGGTTACTTTTCACTTATGAAAAGTAATTATTGCCTGTCGAGCATAACATATGTCTCGTTCAGGTCTATGTTATTCCCATATCCAATACCTGCCACTGTATTGATATATAATAATAAGTATTACTTAAATCATTATTCATGCAGTAATACATTAAGAAAATACTTATTTGAAGTATTTATAGTAAGAATATACTTAACCTATCTTAACAACCACCACCACCACCTACCAATCAATATTACAAGCCTTCAATAGCAAATGTTTATCACCATTCCTATAATACATACTTATATATAGGTAAGTATAATAAGAATGTACTACTTAAGTACCAACGCCACTATTAATACTCATATGCAATTTTATAATACACACTTAATATACTTATAGTAAGTAATAAGAATGTAATAATAGTGGCTACCGCCATCGCCACTATTATACCCATATACAATTTTATAATACATACTTAATACTTTATAGTAAGTAATAAGAATGAACTAATAGTGGCTACCGCCATCGCCACTATTATACTCATATACAATTTTATAATACATACTTAATACTTTATAGTAAGTAATAAGAATGTACTACTAGTGGCTACCACCATCGCCACTATTATATACCCATATACAATTTTATAATACATACCTTGTTAGTAATGTATAATAAAGAATGTATAAGGGCTATAAAGACCATCACCCAAACCAGATCAGGCCATACAATACTAGATCAGACTAGACCAGACTAGACTAAATCTAGACTAGACTAGACCAGACCAGAGCAGACCTGACCCCATATCCCACACAATATCACTACTCTACATGAGATAATAATATGTGGAATAATAAGAAGAATCGAAAAATAAAATAAATTTTTCGAATCTTCAAGCAAAGGATAAGCTTCAGTGGATCGCAGTATGGCAGCTGCTCAACCACTTACAACACCTTGCCCGTTACCAAAGTCGTTTACAATTGATTCTAGGCACTGTCATC
>NW_026578451.1:0-19629 GCF_029603195.1 Condylostylus longicornis
GATCCTTCGTTTTCTAAGAAACACATTTCGGTGAGAAAACCTTCTTAGCGAAGCTGAGGACTCTCAGATTTCCACGGACAAGAAGCAATGCAATTTGGAGAACGGGGCGTTGCGCCATAAGAGGAATTGTGTCGTCGATTTTTAAGGGCTTACTTGCAAGAGTTCTCGTCCTTTTTGAGTAATCAGTCTTGCTAGAGGTTCTGCGTAGAAACGCGAATGGGAAAACCCAAGGCATCCATACATCGAATTTGCTGTTAATTTCAGTGCAAGCTGTTGGATTTCTAAGGTTGCTTTTGCGTTGTTTGATTTTGTGACGTTGGGTTCTCTTCAAGCCGTTTGATTGCTGATTTCACTTCCCGTCTTTTCTCAACCAATTTTTTTTGCACGAGCGGAAGAACTCCAGGGGTTGAGAATTCAACAACCGAAGCATCTCCGCTGGCGTCGAGTTGCGTTGTTGTGAAGCAAATATTGAATTCCTACAAAACAGCATGGGTTGTCAGATCAGCACATTTCGCAGCACAATTTTGGTCACTATGGCGATATCAATCAACTCCAATTCGGCGGAATTTGACTCACTTGAATTAATGAAGGATACAATGAGTTAAAGTCAAGCAACAATACAAACGTATCGTACAATCCAGATTTTGGTTCAAGAACCAAACCGCCAGCGTATGCAGCCTGACAGGCAATTGAAGGATCAGTCAATTCTATCCCAAGATTAATCAACATAGAAGACCGTCAGACCTGGAATGAGCTCCGTCCGTATTCTCACCTTTTTGCGCCCACTTGGTTCGCCCCGGCTGGCTGAGCGTCATCTTCAAATGTCTCATCTTCAACTTCTTCCTTTCTTGAATTCCGTTCTTTTTCCGGACAAATATATTTGGAGTCATGGAAGCGATGAAGAAGCAAAAAATCATTTCGGTCAGCTCGACGATTCATAAGAGACCATTGCCACAAACATCCAGCCAAAACGCTCAGTTCACGGGTAAGACTCAACATCTTGAAAGACAAACTCATTCGTGAGACCCGAAACGAAAGTGTGGGACAAGCGAGTGGGACAAGCAAGTGGGACAATCGAGTGGAAAGTGTTGGATAGGATCCCTCACCCTGACATCCACCATGAGTCGATACGTCCAAATAGCTTCATTCGTACAATCCCGAATTGCTACAAGTAGAGTTTCTATAGATTCATATGCATCACCGAATGTATCGATTGAGTGCGGAGAAGGAACTGGCAATGTTTGAAAGACTTAGGAGGGAAGTGCTCCACGAGAAGACCTTGAAGGTCGAATGTCGCCTGGAGTAAAGAAAGCAGAAAATTTTAGGATCCTGTGAAGGAGAATCAATTATGCGGTCTATGGACATATATTCGTATCTATATCGCTTATATTATATGGGTGAGTATCTACAGCTGTCTATATCTACACATATATTTATCTTTCCCCACCCTCCCTCTAATCAAGTCTCGCGCTTGTAACATCGTATCACAAATCAAGCGACCAGCAACAAGATTTCGAGGAATCGAGAATGAGCCTTTTCTGCAAAAATAGAAACGAATCCATTATTGATATAAATTATTGAGTTACCACTCCACTTCCGAACGTCTTTTTCAATTGCTGCAATCCATTGAGTGTCCGCCTCAGTCTCGATAACTTGGACCAATTAGAGATCTTCAATGTTTTCAGACGATGAGCCAACCTTCAAGATCTTGTCCATACAATTCATGGCCGACGATGACATCAGGATCAACATTCTAGTGTGAAAAAACATGTAGGAGTTGATGTTTCTAATATTTGAATCTGTAGTCAAACTAGTTCGAGATAACTCGTGCTTCTCACATAAATGCGTTCAGCCAGCTGCGATAGAAGCTCAATTTCTGATTCAGCCGGTACAACTCCTTCTTTCTGAAGCGCTTCTTTCCAGCTGCGCGGCCACATCTGCGAAATCGAGTCTTGAGGAGGTTCTTAAAATTTTCCAGCTTCTATCGAAGAACACTTTAGATCAATTCCAGCCCTACCGCCATATGGAAGAGCCGCCTCAATGAAGTAAACCGATTTTCCCTTCCAAATTGAGGAGCCGCAGCCAAAGTCGGTATTCCTGGCCCAACAGCATGACACCAATGCAATCTAAGAACATGATAGGAAGTTGCAGCAGAATGTAATCACGGGAAAATAGTGGCGTATCAATTTATCTTCTGAGTTTCCAGATGCACCAATTGTAAAGTCTAATGAAAGACTTAGTAGAGTTAATGGCGGACACGAAGGAAAGTCTGAGAGAGCCACAAGAAGAGAATGTTAAATGGAAACGACTTTAGATGTCATTGTATATCCTGCTGACAGAAGATCAGACACACAACTATGTGTGTTACATGTCTTCAGGAGATTGAATGATGACACTTTCTCTTGGGGTGATGGATATTTCTATCAACTCACCTCTTCTCCTCTTCCATCACTGTTATAGATTTTGGTTCGCCCACTTTAATTTCGTAGACGCAAGAGGACACGCGGCAATCCTTGGTATCAACCCAATCTCGAATCGTAACCCAAGAAGGACCCATGATTTTGCGCTTGATCTGAAAGGAGGACGGAAACGTTTCAAAAGAAGGATCAAAAGAGAAATCGAACTTTGGAATACATATTCATGCATGACTGACCAAGAAGAGTTCCGTCAACGAGGGTGTCAGCTCCTAATATATGCGAGTATGTATTTCCCGGTTTGGAGTATATTGATTGTGGGGAATGATGGATAAGCAGAGGAGTACACAACCTGAATATAGGGAAACGATTGATAAGAGAACTTGAAGGATCAACAAGTCAAATCTTCCAACGAAAGAATTTGGCGAGAAGTTTTTGTGAGTCGCTACAGATCGATTGTCTGCAGGCGTTTATACCTTAACGAACATCAAATCCTTCCCTTTCGGAATTCCAGTCGTTTTCAAACGCATAATGACGTTTGACTGGCGATGACATTCGATTCCCAATTTTCAATCTTTGGAATTGTTGGGATTAACTCATCCATAATTTGAGAAGATAATGCTTGCCATTCGGGATCCTGAGACAAGGATGGAAGTCTATCGCGAAAATTAATTTTCTGTCAAGGCGATACACATTCAGCTGCCTAAATACGAAATACTTTCAGAATTCTCATTCACCTATTTCTGTCGCAATTTTATGAAGTTGTGAATATCAATTGATCTAATGGAGAGAATCTTAGAGGCCTTAATTCTGATTTAACGAATACTTCTGTGAGTCTGCGACGCCTATTTATTTGCAATCAAATCCCATGGAACGACTCTCAAATGGATTCATCCGCACCTCTTCTGGTCTCGTAGTGTCTTCCAGCTTGCTTGGTTGCTGATTTGGAAGGACATACAAGTTGCGATCAACATGGTCTAGTATCACACAACAGGATTCTGCCTTCGTCTTATCTGAGATGTTTGGGAAAATCTGAACAAGTGAAACAATGAGAAGGCATTGTTGATGGGAAGACTTTGTTGAAAATACCATCGATGAATACATACAACACGAGCGATGATTGAATATGTATTCGAAAGACTTGCCTTCCCAACAAATAGAGTGACTGGCCTCGTGGCTCTTCATAAACTTCAAGAATGAAAAACGGTAACGATTTGTCGTCCTCTTTCCTTATCTCCCACGCGGTCGAAGGTATTTTATCCATCCGAGACCCACTACTAATAGATGTGTCTATATCCTCCCATCATATCGGTTTCTGGTTGAATTGGAAAATCCATTTCCTCTTGCGTCTCGCTCTTCAATTCGTCTTTTTTTCCGTCTGTGAGTCCCTTTGTATCGCTTTGCGTATTCTCTTCATCAATTTTCATACTTTGTTCATTTTCATCTTTCACTTTCATCGGGCTCGGTCTTCAGGACATTCTCTTGTGTATTTCTTGAGTTCCAATGAATTCGATTTATCCGAAGAATCTTCCCCTTTTTTCTCTTCCGATTTCTCAAACACTGAAAACAAACCGAATCAAGATCCCTTCCCTTCACTCTATATTCATTGAAATACAGCTTAACCATCATTATATACAACATGACCATCATTATATACAACATGACCATCATTATATACAACATGACCATCATTATATACAACATGACCATCATTATATACAACATGACCATCATTATATACAACATGACCATCATTATATACAACATGACCATCATTATATACAACATGACCATCATTATATACAACATGACCATCAGTATATACAACATAACCATCAACAACTCTACCTTCGATATCTTCATATTCAACTCTTTGGCGTTTTGTGTCTCGATCATTGCGGCTTGTCTCAAAGTCGCCATATTCAACTCCTGATCGTTTCTTCGATATTCTCCCATCCAGAGAAGTGCCATTGCTAAGACGATTCTCTGGTCGAGGCGCTTTTCCTTCTTGTGGAATTTTTTGACGCTTGGTTTCTTTTCCAAAAAATGCCAAAAAGCTTTTTCCCTCCTCTTCTGGTTCAGAAATGTTTTCCACGTCCATCGCTGAGTCTCCCACTCTTGGCTGTTCCGTTGAAAACGATTCTTCAATTTCTCTGAACGCGTCGAGTTCGGATTCTAAGAGCTAATCATAAGCGACATCATGAATGCGGCACACGTTAGTATGTGTTTTACTTTCTTGCTTTTTTGTTGCACATTCATCTCGCCGAAAAATCGATTGAGAGTCTGATTGTGTGAAACTGGTTTTGCTTCGTCTGTAGAAAGAAGTGATTGCCATTCAACGGAACCAAGTTCGCTGAACAAGAAATGCTACTTTGTTGTGAGGAGGTCGTGAAACCCGACAAGCTCAATTTATGGACAAAGCCTCACGTCTATTCAGATCCAAGAACTCACATTTTGAACGTCTTTTTCTCTTTCCGGCATTTCTCCCTTCACGCGTCACATCATCCCAATGTTCTTCTCCATCATCTTTCGTAGTCTAACAAGAACAAACTGCTCATGGGATTTTTCTCAGTGAAATCAATCTCTCAGCGGTTGGTTTCACTCTTCTGGGTGCTAGAATTCTTGCACCAAAAGAATTGCTGTGTTTGGCACTATCTGACGCTTCTTACGGACGTACCCTGATCTCCTTCATCATCGCAGTGGTCTATAAACCCCTTCCGTAACTTTTTCAATCTCTCAAATTCTTCTTCGTCGATTTCTTCAAGCGTTGATTCGTCTTTCACCTGGAATAACGTGCAGGCCAAATGAGTTGGCAAGAATACCAAAACTGTTGATTCTTCTCATTGTGCATTCAGTCAGCCAAAGAGAATGAAACCACGACTATGAAATAACTGGCTCCATCACTCGTGTGATTGTGAGTTCCAATATTTTACCTCATAAGCGTCAATGGCACGAACTTTGCGTGAGCGTATTTGACGCAGACGCTCAAGTGCGTTATGTTGGTTTGTTCGATTCATTTATAATCTATTGAGTGCGCCTGTTAAGGCCAGATGAGACATCGTAAGGAAACTAGCAAATTTCCTGGTCCAGATGGGTTGTAGACACAATCAAAACGACATAGCTGATTGTTATCTGGAACTTAATACGGACGCGTCCTTCTACAACTCAAGCTTTATGAATGACGAAGAACAGTTGATTCCTTCACTGGTTCTTTCCTCGAGTCTCCCCTCTATTTGCCGTGACGTCAATGATGGAGGCGCCACTATTTTGCGTTTGTTGTGGGCTGTTTGATTCAGATGGTGCAACTAGGAATCAATCTCACGAGCATGTCTCACTATATTCATTTTGGTGGATCTAATAAATGGCGACACATGCAAACGTGCACCCAGGAATATTAACTGCCGTTGCCTCTCGTCACCATAATTAATTGCTTGAAAGGCTTCAATGATGAAGATTATTACCACCGTGTTCCTGCTGTTCTTTATCCTTTCCCAAAGACCCACTTCGGCGTCCAACAAGGTGGATGTGAC
This sequence comes from Condylostylus longicornis, assembly GCF_029603195.1. Taxonomy (NCBI): domain Eukaryota; kingdom Metazoa; phylum Arthropoda; class Insecta; order Diptera; family Dolichopodidae; genus Condylostylus; species Condylostylus longicornis. The sequence goes on from NW_026578451.1 coordinate 5,945, forward strand.
CGTTGCCAAAGAGAAAGACGCGCAGCTTCTTAGGGCCGTTAGTTCATTGGATGAAGTGATTGAGCGTCTCAACAGTGCAATGTGTTCGATAACGGGAAGCGATGAAAAAGAGAAAAAAGTCATTAAGGACCATTTCAGAATGACACGCGTCTCGAATCTCCATATCGGCCCTTTTGGGCCTTCAAAAATGGAAATCAAATTCAAACTTCAAGAGGTGGTCGATAGAGACATTATCACTCCTGAGAAATGGACGGATGTTGTTGCAAAGTGTCCAGACAGAAACGTCATGGCGCTCATTTCCCGCCTACGAGGAACTGAAAAGGCATTTAAAGAACTGAAAGAAGAAATCGGCAAACTACATGACTATGAAGCTGAGGGCCCCTTCTCCCGAAGAATGAAAGATCATTTAGGAAATTACAAGGTGGGATTTAGTGCAAATGGAAAGCTTCACTTCCAGACTGTCACTAAGCACGATGGACCGATATACAGGATCATCATAGTGGCGCACGTGTGAATCTATTTTGATAACTTTCTTAAGATGTGATTACAGTTCTGAAGATTTATCAGACCTCTAACGTTCAATAGCACGATTGAGTGATAGCAGAGGTACTAACAGTTGTCTAGCTGTTTCATGGCTGGTTGTCGTAAAGAGCGGCCAACGCCAGCACAAATCTCACTGTAGCGGACGTGGAAACGTTTCGTTGAAGTCAACCTCTTTTGTCTGCGAAAATTCTTGCGCAACAAGGCTCGACTTGTAGCGAGCAATTTACCTTGATGATTTTTCTTAAACTTGAACACCCACTCTGCTCTAACTGGTGCATGAAATCTATGTCTTGTTCTCAAGCAACGAATTGTACTCATCTTTGATCGATAGTTTCGACTTTTCAGGTCCCGCTGTCTCCTATTTGAACGTTCCCTGTGCGAATGGCGTCGCTCATAACTTTTGGCTGAATCGGTTTGAACGTCGGAGCTGCTGGTCATCTGAATTTGATGTCGGATCTGAAGACAGTACAGTCAATAGGTTGCTGATCTTCCTCAATATTATCATCAACATGCTTCTTCATCGACCTGAACTTCCGTCATCCACTAATCATCTTCATGACTTACTCGGCATCGACACTTCCGTTGTGGAAACACCCATGAAGTCAATTTTGAAGAAGACGAATTCCTGCATGTTCTGCACCCACAACACCACGACTTCTGCTTTTCATCAACTTCTACTCGATATTAGATCCAAGCATCCAATTGGATAATTCCAGCTTGTTTTTATTGCTGGGTTTGCCTTCAGTTGAATGACCTGATTTTTTTGATGTTTGGTTTCCTCCCCATCAGATTTCGCATGGGGTTTTGTTTTCAGTGGAGGATGATACATTCTTCAAATGAATTGCTAGTAGAGGAAACAATTCTTGGTTCTTACTCCAGTCACGAGTTTGAATATTCTGTCAAATATATTCTGATGGATTCCAGATCCCAGTGGATCAGTTGTGATGGTATTGATAGAGGGTTTGGTTCAGCTGCATCCTGACTTAGAGCGTAGTGTCTGAAGACCATAATTTGAAACAGAACTGCCTACTACTCCACCACATATCAAAATACGGTGGAGATGCTACACCGGTGACTTACAGTCGAACAAGATTGAGTAACGTCATTCTGTTGTTCGTTCCTGCTCACCTGTTTTGAGAATTTCACATTTGGAACCCATGAATGTGACAAATTGTGTTCAATGGGTTGAAGAATGTCCTGAAGGACTTCGTGAGATTTTCGAAGAGTTTTTAGCCGACCGTCGACCGTCGGACGAATGTTACCGCGACTTGAAACGAAGCATCGCCACCAGACATACATTTAGCATTGGTGGATTCATACGCGATGACTTCGAGTATGTGCGATTTGCATTGTTTGTTCTGTATTGAGTTGTTTTAGACGCTTTGGGGGTGCCAATGTAATGGCGTTTTCGAATAAATGGGAGTCGACGAGTCCGACAAGTCCGGAAGAGTATAAATCTAAACGCAATTCTTTCTACGCCCAGCTCTTGGAGCTGCCTTGCCACGACGGTTCTCCTGATTATCGCCCTGAACTCCTTCGACAACATTATCCGTAATCAGTAGTTGGCTCACAGCGTATGGAAATTTATTTCGCGATTGCCTCGTCAGTGTCGTCATTCTTCTTCAGCACTTGTCTACATGATGCCAAGACCTCTCTCGAAAAGCTCAACAACGATTGGTATCGCTTCAATATGCTGAGGTCCATCTCTCCATCAGATACTTCTAGCATTGCACGACGGGCTTTGCTGGAATGTGGGATGGATAAATTTCAAGTTGGAGGAAATGTTTTCGACGAAACGCCTTCTGACGGGTTGATTGTATGTCGCTCGCCTCAAGCGGTTGCACCGGGCGGTTGGATGCTCCGGAAAGAAAATTATCCGCTTGTTGGCTTTGGGACTGTCATCACCAGGTGCTATTATCTGACAGTAGTTGATATATGGAATTCGGGACATCAGGAATACTTGGCTTCTCTTTCGAGGAAGTTGACTTTCCCATCTTTTGACTTCAGAATGTCCAAGCGAGCTCATTGATGAGATTATAGCTAATCGGGGCTACACCAGTGATAGTCGGGAGGGCAGACTGCCATCATTGCTGCGGATGTTGATACTCCATGGAGCTGAGGTAACCAATTTGGGACAAGATCTTCGTTGGATCCCTGTGGATCATTTGCAGTTCATTGCAGTTCGAATCATGGACAAACTGGGTCTCTTCCTGACAGATGACAACAGCAAAGGAGAGCTTGAACCAGTTTATAACTATCTTTTTTTGTGGGAGTCTGAACGTTTTCTTTCCAAAGGAGTAAGTGAAAGAAGACTAGCCAGACTAATGACGAATATTTCGAGCTACCGGACGGGTCAATATGTAGGATCATTTTCCTTTTGATGAAAGCACCTCTTTTCTTTGATCCAGATTTGCTCTCTGTCCGATGACGAATTGCTGAGCATCTCTGGAGCAGACAGTCGGTTTCATGACTCGTTAACGGAAGCTGTGCAAGAGAGCCACCCGAATTCGATTCGCTTGCCGGCCAGAAGGACAAGAAGGCGCCTTCGTTACCACCGCTCCTTGGACTGGCTCTATGATAAGGAGACCCAGATCAAGAGACGAGCGTTACTTGCTTTCTTTGATTTAGTCGGGAAGCAGGCTGACGAAGGATTCTTCGAATATCTTCATAGCGTGATGACAAAAAAGATAGAGTCTTGTCTCTATGAGCTCCTCATAGATGATCTGCCTACTTTAGTAACTTGTCTATTGAACATCGAACAACAACAGGGACCATTCAAAGGGGCGTGCTTTCGATGGATAGCAGAAAACTGTCGGACCGATCTAAACGAGGAGGAAGCGTTTATGTGGTCGGACGTTCTTGATAATGCGCTCGCACCGGGAGCTCTATCAAATCTCAAAGCCAAGAATTACGACGCTCTGTTTGGACAGCTTCGCAGAATTTATGGGTGTAAGACGCGTCATCGTGTTGTGTCGTCGAGTGAGGTTGTGTGTCGCATCAATGACCAAGTTTGGATTATCAGTCCGAAAAGTATAGAAAGAATTGATTCCCACTGTCCTGAACCAGTTGGGCCTTTCTGGCGTCTCTTGTTCGACAAGACATTCGCGGAAGGTGAATTGATTCTTAAAACGAGGGGATTTCAATATGGAGGCCCAAGTGGTGTATCCGAAATTGCAGCGCTTGGCTTTGCATCACTCTTCTACAAAAACGAACTGGGACGCTACGAAGACAGAAGATTGCCTCTCTCCCATTTTGATAGAAACAACGTTGCTTCATACTTACTGAAGCATCAATTCTGGGTCAGCTTGTGTCTCGCCCATGGCCCTCATTCGTGCCACTTTTTCAGAGGGCAGCACTTCGACTCATGACTGACGTAGAAACGAGAAGACAAGATATCCGACCTCAACCCAGAGGGCTCGACCTGCCATCAGATCTCGAGAAAGAGCTTGTTTGAGATCTGCTGCAATTCGGTTGTGCTACGAGGCGAATGCTTTAAGAAGGCGCATGTTGAATGATTGCCTGAGATGGAGAGTGTGGGAGCTAGTTGTCGATAAAGAGTCGATGGTAAAAACCGATTTCATTTTGTAATGATTTGATGAACCTCCAATCAGATTCAACCAACAGCTGATGTTTCCCTCCAATTCACAAAAGAACTTCAGCTAAACAGCTCTGTTCTTTCGCTGGGTGAAGATATTCTCAAGACCTACTTGGCCCCGATTCTTCACTCATGGTTGGCATGCGATCGAGACTCAGCAGAATCAAAATGACCAAAACGGAGCTTGAAGCCTCAAATGGCTTGAGATTTGTTTGGGTTTTTTTCAGAATGAGAAAATGAGAAGAATGAGAAAATGAGAAGAATGAGAAAATGAGAAGAATGAGAAAATGAGAAGTGTTTCAAAACAGGGAAGATACTCGGTACCACACCACTAAAGATTAAAGCATAGCCGCCTAAATAACCAAGGATACTGATTTCAATATCACTTAGAGGAAGGGCGGGGTTTCAACAATCCTGAGGCACTGAAAGGTTGTTTTTGCCAAGGAGCAAGAGACGAGGAGAACTGCATTCAGCACAGAAGGAAGGAATGAAGTCAATAGAAGCCAACATGACTGTACAGATGCATCACTTTGCCATCTACATCGCTTGGGAAGTTTTCAATTCACTTCTTCAATGGCTAGTTCCAATTCGTCAAGATAATTCTCCAATATTTCGACTTGATTCTTGTATCAACCAATGAATGCCACACTTCGCTGCATTCCCGAAGCCCCAGTTGAAATGGTGAACAATTGACTTGTCGCCAATCGAACTCGTAGCATAGAACTGCATACCTCGAGAGACAATCCCCCAAGAGATTTTCCTCAATTTTATCGTGAAAGCAAAGAATCAAATTTATACAAGCGTATTTATTCATTGCTAGGCTTTGCTTAAAGCTCTTGATATAGAAGACAGACTTCCACCAAGAACTCCTCGCTGTGTCTGTTCCACTCGACAATTTTCACAAGTTGTATTGAATTGATCCCGGCTCTCAAATGTATGAGCGTGACTACTGGCTTCTGTGTCAAAGTGAACAGCTTGAAAAGTATCCTGGTCAATCAGTGGTCTCCAAAGCATCTCTTTGGGCTGGAGTGGCGGGGGGTACCTCCATTTCTTGTGACAACAGAAGATGCAAGTGTGAAGATCTCCACATCTTCCTCGTCGGAGAATTTTAAGCTCGCTACTGAAATTATCCGTTCTGAAGTCCGCTTGGTCGAAAAGGCTCTTTACACCGCGAAACGTTTCCTCTCTGAGGGCTTGGGTCTTGTGAATGTTAAACACGAACGCCGAGTAGCAGAGACGACCGAAACTCCTATCTCTGTTCTGAAACATGATGACGCGACGCCAACGCGGATTTCAACACCATTCGCAGCTTTCTGGTCTTTCATCGCGACGTCTTTCACGTTGACGCTCGTGCCAGAATTTGGGGATCGAACATTTTTCATTGCAGCGTTGTTGTCATTAAAGCATCCCAAACTGATCGTTCTTTTTGGGACATGCGCTGCGCTGATTACTCAGAGTGTCTTCTCCACATGTGTGGAGCAACTGTAAGAGATTCACTTTTTTGATCGGACTATTGACGTTTCTTAGGCTCCATATGCTTCCCCCTACTGCAACGACAAACATTTTAATGGCTCTTCCCTTGGATGATTATGCAGCTGCAGTCCTGTTATTTGTTTTTGGAATGATTCATTTGCGCGCGGCCTGCTCTCCTGATGAAGAAGATACATCGTCCTGCGCGTCTCATTCTGTTCGGAGAAACCAGACCTCGAAATCCCAACAGAGATTCGCGTCTTGGATGATTCCTACGTCAAATTATCTGCAGGTGACAATGAAGAGAGCACTTCAGAAGAAGAAGGTCTCACACCTGAAATCGTTCCAAAATCAATCCGCACCTGCAGTGAACTCTCAACTCATCTAGTCACTCAAACAGCTGATCCTTATCTCTCTATCGGTAAAACTTGATCACTCCGTACTTCTCTGAATCTGATGCTCAGGTGAAGATCTTGACAATCGCCGACGTGCCTCCAGTTTAATGCCACATCACAAAAACAAAGAGCTGCGTGAAGCTGAAAAGGCAACGATGGCTGTGGAAGTAGGGAATGGCCTTGCATCAATATGCATTCAATTGATGCAAGATCCAAGTTCGTCGAATATCGCTCTGATTCTTTTGTTTCTCTTATAGTTGAGGCGTCTAGGTCCCCCCGAAAACATTTGAAATTCTAAAGGAAACGTTTGCTGATCTTGGAGACAAACTGTTATTTGTTGGAATCAAAATCTAATTCTCCAACAATTATTAGCATCCAATCGATTTGTTCATAAACGTTAAAAAGATTCAACAACTAAAAATTGAAACAGAGATGACGCCATTAACAAAAGGCATTGAACATATTCACAAGATTTTTCGCAACACTAGTTTCCTTTTCGATAACACGCCGAGTGAAGCTCAGTAGGAATTTTTAATTCAGGATGAAATCGTTGTGCCTCTTTCAAGAAGGTGTAGCGCAATTCAGACTCACTCATATCCTTCCAATCATCAAAGGGAAGCCGCGTTGCATCTGTCGCTTTTTTCTCGTTTTCTTTTTGACGCACATCCTTGAAAAATGAGCTTTCAAGCGCTTCGTTCACTGTTATTCGCTTCCTTGGGTCGAACGTCAACATTTTCTTCAACAAATCAACCGCTTCCACTGAAGCAGCGTGTTTGAGAAATCAAGAACTCACATCTATTCAAATCAAGACTCACCAGATGATCCCGGAAATCTCTTCTTAAGATCAAGTGCTTCTCTCTTTGGAAACAAGTTAACATATTTTTTGGCATCTTGCTTCCCAAGTGCTTCAATATCTTCAGCAGAGGGACTTCCAATGACGTCGAAAATAACGCTTAATTGATCTCGATTCCCTTTACTGAACCACTTGGATTATAATCACTCTGATGACGATCAGGTGATAAAGGAAAGCACGAACTTCCCGGGAACAATGGGCTTCGGTCAAGATGTTGTTTAAACGTTTTCCTTCTGGAAAATAAAAAGAATTGTTGAAAAGAAAGTGGGGAAAAATTTCTCTCCGCAGCAACTTCGAAAGCGTTGATCTTACAATCATCCCCATCAACTCTGCGAAAATGCATCCAACCGACCAAACATCAATAGATTCTGTGTAATCGTCTTGCAATAGAATCAGCTCGGGAGCGCGATACCAACGTGTTACAACGTGACTTGTCAGTTGCTTCTTCTTCAAGCGATTGTGAAGGACTCCTGCGTAAGCCTCTTCGTCATCTCCATCATTCAGAGCGAGTTGTCCCACTTCCTTGGGACTTTCCACAGTACGAGCCAATCCGAAATCACTGAGAGCAGGAAGACAAACTTCGTCGGTGAATAAAAAGAGGAGTATTCACCAAATTTTGACACAGCAATCGTGATTGACGAGACAATTCGCTGGCTTGAGATCCCGATGATAAATTCCACAGGAATGAATGTATTGAACACCAACAAGAAGATTATATAACAACATCTTCACATGCAACTCTGTAAGATGGACGGGAGTTTTCATCAATTTTTTCAGATCTGAATCTGCCAATTCTAGAATCAAATAAAGCTCCTGGAAGAAAACATGAAATTTCAGAATAAACATCATTGATCAATTGGTCATGACAGTCATGCATCTTGACAACAATCATCGACAACAATAGACATGATTGAAGATAATCGACCATATCAACTTCTAGTTTACCTCAAATTTCGCAGGATCGCCAGGAATCACAACATCTACTAATTGAACAACATTTCCATGAAACAACCTGCTCAATAGAGCAATTTCACGAAGTATACGTTTGCAGTCGATTAATTCTTCGAACGCGCGTGGGATTTTCTTTACTGCGACTTTTTTTTTAGTCACTGAATCAAATGCTTCACAGACGTGTCCATAAGACCCAACACCAAGCAAGGTGCGAATCTCGTACCTGGCTGGAAGATTCCAATTGGAATAAGGACGCGGGATTGACGCAGTGGACGTCGTTATTTTTCTGCCCTTAGCTGTTAAAAACGAAAAACCGGGTCACTCGTCGAATGTTGGTTACGTTGTGGACATACCGTCTAGTGACATTCTGACAACTTAAAAAAATGGATTTGAAGAGGTTTGAATGGAGGATCAGACAAACAAACTGTGCCTCGAGAAAGCTTTTTGCAATATATTAAAGACTCAATAAATGAGACAGGGCGTCAGGTGCATGCAAAACGTGAGACATGTCTTATCAAGTTCAGAGAACTTCTCAACGAAACAGGAACGTGCCACGAAATCAGATTTCGACAAAATCTTTTCGTGACGAGGAATTTTTGAATAACAAATAAAATACCTGGCACGAGACACTTATTGGACCTATTTGCCTGACCCAGCTGGGACCTTGACAGGTCACACATAATTGACGTTTGGTGGAACGTCAAGAATTCTTAACAGAGTTTGATTCTACGGGAATCCAGAACATGCGAGGAGGCCCGCCAAGCCGTGGAGGTCGAGGTGGAGCTCCCAGAGGGGGAGGAGCGTCCAGAGGTGGTCGAGGAGCACGAGGCGGTGGAGGGTTTGGAAGGGGAGGAGCCCCAAAGGGAATCGGAAGAGGAGGTAGACATAATTGGGACAATTCTTAGAAGGAAACGTTGATTTTTGTTTTCTTTTCAAGGGGCTAGAGGTGGAAGAGGAGGCGGTGGACGTGGTGGAAGAGGAGGCGGACCAGGCGGTCCACCGAAGGTATCCGTTGTCACTTTTCACTTGAAAATACTCATTTGGGACTCGTTTAGGTCGTCGTGACTCCTCATCGTCATGAAGGTGTTTTCACAGCTCGTGGTGGTAAAGTTGACTCTCTGGTCACCAAAAATATGGTCGTGGGCGAAAGTGTTTACGGCGAGAAACGCTTGGAAATTGTTGACGAAGCGGGGGAAAAGATTGAATACCGAATTTGGAATCCGTTCAGATCTAAACTAGGAGCTACAATTCTTGGTGGTGTCAAGAATATGCCTATTAAGCCTGGAGCCAAAGTCTTGTACTTAGGAGCAGCAAATGGAACAACCGTTTCTCATGTTTCTGACATGGTTGGCCCAGTAAGTGGCTTGATCCTCGATAAGTGTTGACGTTTTTTCTTCTCTCATCTTATTCGTCGTCACCTGTTATCTCATTTATCTATTTTGATGAATGGAACATTTCTCTATTTTGAATATCCACTGTTTTTTTCTAGGATGGTATGGTGTATGCAGTTGAGTTCTCGCACCGTTCTGGGAGAGATTTAACAAACATGGCCAAAAAAAGATCAAATATCGTCCCCATTGTTGAAGACGCCCGGCAGCCGCTCAAATATAGGTGAGAGATAACTTCAGCGTCACAATCATCTTCAGAGAGTGCCGTCAATGAATTGATGTATTCAGCGTTCCTATTCATTTTTTGGTTAATCCTGTTGTTTGTTTCGTTAGGATGCTCGTCGGAATGGTGGATGCAATTTTCTCAGATGTGGCGCAACCCGATCAATCGCGTATTGTTGGTCTCAATGCTCATCACTTTTTGAAGAATGGTGGATGGGTTGTTATCTCGATTAAAGCAAATTGTGTTGATTCAACAGCAAAACCAGAAGTCGTTTATGCGGCTGAAATTCAAGTTTTACGGGAACTAGGATGCAAACCAAAGGAGCAGCTGACGTTAGAACCTTACCATCGAGATCATGCAGTTGTAAGTGGTGCACTGGTGATGCTCCATAGATCCATCTCGTGGACTTCATAGACCTATGAGTGATGAGGCTTGATGACTTCACTTTCATGGATCTCCATGTCACTTCAGGTCATCGGACAATATCGTGCGAAAAAATCTTCGTAATCCAGTTTCGACGAAAGGTTTCGTTGGATTTGCTTTTATCGTTATTTTCACCCTCTTCCTACTTAATGATGAGGGAGGGAGAAGGCCATTTGTAGACTTTTTTGCTATTTCTGTTTTTCGCTCTTTCATGTCCCGCATTCCCAAACTCCTTCTTCGAGCAACTGTAGAAATGGAGGATTATGAATCACTGGTGAATTTTGCTCGAATAAGAGGTTCCACAACTTTGCGACTTCCAGCAAGATTTCCCTGATCGATCACTCCAATCAACACGATGCAACATGATTGAACAAACCTGTTTATAAAGATGGTATTGATTATTGAACAGCGTGTTCAACGTGTCTGGCAAATCTATGGGTTGTAGTTGCAAAAAATCTATTGAGAGTATCGACAAATGAAAGCCTGACGGAAAAGAATAGGGCCGTTGTTTCCAACTCCATACCTGCACCGAGAGGGTCGGCTATCGCCATAAATCGTTCCATCTCTCCATTTGAATCAGGAGAACAACTCATCAAAATTCCAAATTGTGCCTGATGTTGTTGCATCAATGATTGAACCGCAGAATGGAAACTGAGAGGATCAAACAATTCCATCAACTCCTTCAGTGGAATTGTCATTGAGCTGTAAATAATCGTCGTTTCCTGTAATTCTTTGTTTCCCAAATCCGAATTGTCAATCCTCTTGTATTTGTATATCTTCATATCCATGGCCAACATTCCATCCATTCCCATAGATTGATGAAGAGAACGATTACTCTTTAAGGCTTCAAACTCCCCCATCACAGATTCCAAGTTAACCTGAAGCTCTTCACGGTCTTCTATTCTCTCTTTTAGCCAATTGAACATCGCGATATCTTCTAATCCCCATCGAATGTTTCGAAAAGATTCCTTTAGACCAATTGTGTCCCGTATTATTGTACTCAGAAGCAACCAGTGAACGTCGGAACTCATCGTGTCATTCCCGATAGTTTCATTGTCGATCAATTCTTTCCACAATCGCGTAATCATCGTTGCGCAACTTCCTATTTTGGGACCTTCAATCCATCGAAGTCGTTCGCCCCTCCATCCTTCTGGACTCGTCAACACAAGATTGTCGTCGGCATCAGATTGTATCATTGACTCGAATGTATCGACATGATGATCTACGATTGAATGGATCCTTTTCCCAGAACAACCAAAGGGAAGATCATTATGATCCACAAGAGCAATCCACGGAGAGTCGGGATAGTCCACTGAGAAACAATCATTAAAAAACAAAATATTTTCAAGACCATTTCCGACTAGCGGTGAATTAGATTCATCTACAAGGTATCGCCTCAAGAGATGTTGCGATTCTATCCGAAGCTTGAACTGATCTTTTGGAATATTGATGACTGGAATTATAAACTGATTGCTTCCATGGAGTTCAGACAACAAATATGCCCAACATAGAGACGAGCAAGACGGAATCCAAATCCGCGCTTTGGTTTCCTAAAACTATCCCATCAACAAAATCCCCCCGTGCAAGTCGTTGGTGGGACAGTGAAAGATACCTCAGCAATGCCATTCGTCTTGGCAGAACTGAGGACCTGGACCTCAAGACGAACGAATTGCGGTGTCTGTGTCGAGTGAAAAACCGAGGAAAACAGGCGTGAGACTATCTAACACGATCGGTCTAACACCTCCCCTCAACAGGGCAGACTAACGACTCAGTGAGTCTGAGCCGTTGATGACGTGGACCTGAAAGGGCTTTGAAGTCCACAAGTTGATGGAACAGAGAGAACTTTGAACGTGGCGGATTTGACGTCTTCACGCATTTTCTTGTGGTATTGATGTGGATATATTTCTCTGCGATTGCATGGGATTTGTAGCGATGGCTGCGTGATACAGTGGAGTGAGATCGGAGATGGATTGAAGGACTCGAAGACGCCACAGTTTATGCCAAAGGACAAAAGAACCAGATGTCGCGAGTCAAGACCGCAGTCAGAAGTCGATTCCAGCAACTTGGCAGAAACATTGAACGCCAAATTTTGTATCGTACTATGTTACCATGAACGTCTTTGTTTTAAACGCTTGGAATTCGCAATTTAAGGCTTCAATCCAGTGCGCTCCTCACCGGTGGTAGCCTGTTTGAAGGACAAAAGTGAAAGAAGAGTCCAACGGTTTATACTTACAACAATACAATCTAGAGATCATGCACGTCAGTGGTTGATACAATCTCATTGTCGGCTGGCTGAGTTGGAGGGTCGACGATCCAGACGCGGATCGCGACATCGAGGGCATCGCGATTCCCGCCTTTCCCACTCCCACCAAGTTTTCGCTGTCGTAAAAAATACACCAGATTGAAAAGAGTCTGAAAAATGACCAAAATATAAATAAAACAGAAGAGCTGACGGTAGCGGGAGTGTCAATTTTGGGGGGTGCAAAAAAAACAGGTGAAGAAACCATCGGGACTGGCCAGGAGCGAGAACAGTTCTTGTTTTTCTCGTTCCAACAGAAGGCACGCAAAGAACCCATGCTTTATCGACGCCTTTGCCGGCCTCACATTCTTCCCTTTCCATCAAGACGAAAAAGAACTAGGCTCCTTTTCTGCGCATCCGGTGGACTTCTTTCTGTGTTTTCGAAAGCATAAGAACGGAAATTCAACCGTTAGTCCCAGAGCTGGACGACGACATCAGCAATAAAGTAAAACTCAAAATCTTATTTTGCTTGGAATTTGCTGTTCGTAGGAGGCATTCAGGAAGCTTCTCGAGAAAAAACCTGTAACCGTCTACCAGCTGTTCGATAAATGGGTAGAATTTGTATGTAGTGATGCGTTGATTGATGGTGTGACATCTTTGTCATTTTCAGCTCGAGGACAACCACCAAAATGTTTTGTTCAGACCTAACATTTTTAGGAATTATTTCGATGAAGTGAGGTTATCGTCTGTAGGGTGCAAAACCGACTTGCGCTCTTCTCGTATCGGAAGTGGTGATGAACGAGATGAGAGACGCTTCTGGGGAACGGCTCCTGAGACGTGAGGGTGAAAGAAGGATAACGCCATCAGAGGCTGTCAATTATTCGTACACAATCGAGGTTGTACGAATTGGAAAAATAATCAATAATTGGTTTCTTTCATTATAATACGACGCGCCTTGGGTTTCGGAATTCATTTTAGAAATCGCTTCAGAAGAAAAGAATCCGATCGAGAAGCGAAATATTCTTGAGGTTCGCTTTCGGAGAGAATCCCCGCTTCACTTATCTGGTGTATTTTTGTAGCAGTCAAACCGCTCTCTCTATCGAGCAATGTTGGAAGGGGAGCCAGCCAGTCGAAGATGTGAAGCGAAAAACCCCACGAAACTGAGCGCGATGGTCTTGCGGAAGTACTTCGTCTTTCTATTTCCTGAACTGGAGCGCAAATGGGATATCAGGACCTCAACGGAACGCATTTCGGACGCAAATAAAGACTTCTTGTGCAAATTTCTGATCGACTTTCTATTCCCTAAATACAGGTACCACGATAAATGTTGGTGAGACCTCTATCAATAGACCTTTCATTCTCTGTGCAGGCCCGAGAGTCCGAATGGATTCCTTTTCAAGGTGAGAAAGATTCTGCATTTGGGTTTCGATGTTCTGTTGTCTCGTAGCACCTTCTGCTGAACCATGTAGGCTCTCCGCTAGCAATCGTGTCCGAATTTAATTGATTTCTAAGCCTCTCACTGTATATTCTATTTTTTATTCTATGTTCTGTTTGTAGATTCGGTCGAAAAAAGAAGGAATTCAAAAGGGTAATGTCCTCAAGACT
>NW_026578452.1:0-28272 GCF_029603195.1 Condylostylus longicornis
GGAAACTCCAAAAGGATGTAAGAAATCAGTAGATGATGATGATAATGATGATGATGGAGAGTCTGGAAGTAGAGAAGATGTTGTGAAATGGATGGAAAGGACAAGAGCGAGACTATTGAGGTATGACTCTGATAAGAAGGAAAGAGAGAGTGATTGTGAGAGAAAAGATAATTCGATGGTTAAAGATTCCGGGAAGAGAGAAGTTAATGCCAGAAATAAGGAGAATAACAAACCAGTTCTGTCGATGAAATATCAACAAGATCTTCCAATTGAATCATTTGACAATCAATCAACAATGGATGATGTTGACGATGAAGATCATGCAGATGATAATGAAATTCACGAAAATGGAAGTGGTGATGGAGATCACTATAAAGATAACTCGAATCTTCAAATAGAAACGTCCTTCTGTTCAAATCCGAATCGAATTCTTACAAAACGTTCAAGAAATTCGATCGATTCCATGATATCATCATCATCGAGAACGTCTATTGGTGAAGATCTGATTCCCTCAACATCCTCTCAAAATATCGATAACGCGTCACCTGATGATGGATCAATGATGATATTGGGACAAAGAACACCACGTGATGTTGGATTGAAACGGCATGAGAATCCGTCTCGAGTTTCTACGATGACTTTGGGACCAGTTGATGGAAAATTCGATACACCTGGGGATGGAAGACCAGCCTACGAAAATGAAAACACGCAAGAGACGGATTTTTTTGATGAAAGTATTTGTCCCAGATCGACCGAATTATCGCACACAACAGACTTCGATGAAACTCAACCCAAGGGCAATAGAATCGAGAGATCAATCCATCCATTACAAAATGGTAATTCAAATGTTCAATGTTGTCATTCCAATAGTATTCAAAAAGATAATTCGACTGATGATAAAAATATCATCCATCACTCCGCGACTTCTCCACCTGATGAAACCCAACAACATACTTCGCTCTCATCCCACAATCAACTTCTCACTCCATCAAACTCTCTCTACTGAAATTGTCCGATTCCCTCGTTGCTTTCCTTCTTCGGTCTTTCCCAATAACGAAAAGACACTCAAGAAATTGTTCCAATCGTTCCACTACTTCTTAATAAAGCATCAACTCCCTCAGAAGAGTCGTATTTGTAATCTGAATTTCAACGAAGAACATGCTCGAGAAAAGATAACAGATCAGCAGCCTCCGTCTAAAAATACCTTCCCTAAACGTAAACTCTAGCGAATGGATTCCTTTTTCCGCATTCTTCCCGTCCCTCAATACGTAAGCATATCAATTCCTTCAATATGAGATTTAATTCTTCATCTTCGACAGATCAACAATTCTATTTTCCATTGCGCTCAAATTTATTTTTTTTTTATTTTATTCTTATGACACTTTTATCTCTTTTGACATTTCTTTCTATCAATCATTCTGTCAATCAATCCCAACTCTCATCTATTGCTCTTTCTATCATAATAACTGTCATTCATTCGATTGCTCTCATTTTTTTGTTTCACTATTCTGTTCGTTCTGTTTTCACTCAAGTCTTTCGTCGTCAAAAAGATCAACTCAATCTTTCTGCTGGATCCTTTTCTAGTCCTTCAATCCCAATGTGTCATTTCGGCATTCCCCTTTATCATGCAACCTCCACATATTCCCTCCATGAAATCCTCAGGAAATTTCTCGACTATTGAGGAAATCAGTTTTTCTTGTTCTAGAAATTCAAATTGTCTCTGTTCAATAGATTCTTACTCTTCTAAGATTTTTCTAGTAGCTTATGTTTTTGCTCATTCTATAGTCACTGCATCAGCATTATTATTGATTTTTAGTGTGGGATTTCCATCCAGTCTTCCATCACCTGCGGCTCCATACAAACTGTTGATTCAAGGTAAAGATTTCAGCTAGTACAATTTTCTCATGATCTCTTTATTATTTCTTTTAGTCCTCACCATTTCAATCTCCTCGTTTTTATTTTCTTTCGGGGTTTTCATTCTCCTTGCCACACACGCCTCTCATCATTCCCAACAGAACTCTCTCTGTCTACGGGTAATTCATGAGTCCCCAATATTGGTATAATTGTCTCTCGTCCCAATCGTCATCCTGTTTTTTTCTATCTCAGTTAAACGCCCATCTTGACTCTGAACGAGTTGAAATTATTGGAGCTCGAAGATGCGCGTGTCTCTCGCTCTCTTCAGTCTTCAGCAACAGAGTGGAGCAATCCCGAAGAATTCATCATCAACTTATACAATGCTTTCATGGAAAGTGGGACACCAACACACCTAACTTTGGAGAAGGCTTCATCAATTCCTTTGGCATTGAAATGCTTGCTTGGTAACTTCAGCTTCGATTCGTGCTTTATCAATGATGCTGATATACATTTTCATCATCTCGTAACGTCTTTTGTGATTGGTGGGATCCCAATTGAATGGAATACAACCGGAAAAGTTGGAAAACGTCATTCTTACAATCAACTCGGTAAAAGTTACGGTGTTCTCTTTCTCTATTGGAGTGGAAAAACGTCATCAATATGAAATTAAGATTTTAGGCGCGTTTCCAGCTCGTCATCGATATGAGTTCAGAGAAGTTCTAAAGGAATCCTTGCACTTGATAGATATTTATGATATTTAAAATAACCAAGAGTCGAGAATTGAGAGGACTTCTGAGCAGTGAAGACCATGTAAAGAATTTCATGACGATGGTCGATGGAATGACTTGCGATCACCGAAACGAACAAATTCTAATTTCTTTTGTTTCACGGAGCGATTTGATTAATTTCAATTTTTTGGTTTTGTTGATCAACTCATTGATCTAAAAAATCCGCAATATTGAACTGTTTGTTCGGAAATTCGCAGAAAATTCCATTCTGTCATTAAAAATCAGTCAAAGAACAATTTGCGGAACATGTAGAGGACAGTGAGAATGACAACAATTGCAATCACCCATGACAAGATCTTGGCTCCGAGTGCAACCTTGAAAAAATAAAATTAGAAATGAAGTGCGAAACACCACCGAAGAATTGTATCACGAATTTACCTTGTTTGATGCAGCGAAGAACCCTGTCCCAATTGCTGAGGTTGCAATGTAGCTTCTATTTTCAGTGACTTCAGGCAAAAATGGATCTCTGTTCGGTTCTTCGCGTCCAGTTCCGACTGGATTGTCTAAAGCCTGATCAGGAGTTGATAGCACGCTATACGAAATGCACCTACTTCTGAGCCTGGCACTAAATAGAGTTCCAATTCAAGTAACCCCATGACTTCAGCTGGTGATTGTGGATGATGTAATTTCAACCATGTGCGATCCAACGCGACAGATTCCTTGGAAGCTTTACACTGAGGAATACAATCATAAACAGTCTTCATCATTTAGTCTTACTTTTTCTAAATCAGCTGATAATTCAATGACTGTTTCAGCCACTGCTTCATGAGCTGCCAGTAAATTTCGGTTCCAAACTTGCAGCCTGAGTTGACTGGCTTCTCCCGGAACGGTGACATCAAATGTAAATCTCCAGTTAAAGACGCCTCGTCCATCCTGAGCGACTCATGACAAACGGCGTCAGTCTTCTTAGACTCACAGAAGAGTTCCAGTGGGTGTCTGTCTCTAGTTGGAGGACTTCATCCTCAGATCCCGCCATTAACCCCACAACGTAAAGCGACATTGTTCCGGCCGATTGGACAGGAATGTTTTTCAGTTGCCAGATAACGACACGGACTTGAACCATTTCCGGTGGGGGAAGGCTGACAGGAATCATTGGCCTAGAGGAATACGACAAAAATGTGGACTGAGAATATTCGTAAATCCACGAGAGTCCCAATGAATCCTATTCGACTGTTGTATTTTTGAAATACTCACTTCATAACTGCCTCTTCTTCGGTTTTTAATTCGATCCAACATCGAATAGCACCAACGGGATTCCCTCTCCAAGGAACTCTTAACGTTCGCATTTCTACTGGAATGAGTTTATCCTGATGACAAATGATTGAGTCGAGATTATTTAATAGAACTTACAACGAATTGGGCATAAGCAGGATGATACCATCGATTCTCCAAGTCAACTAAAGTCTCTCCCAAAAGTTGTTCAGAATCCCAAACAGTTGATGCAGATGCGACTCCCAAGCTAAGAAGAGCATCACCCGGAAATTCACAATCCAATTCAAACGAACGGTAAAAATCTGGAGCGAATCCTTTTCCCATGAAGCGCGCGTCTCGTATTTCGTGGGATCCTAAACATCGAAATACATGTAAGTAGAAAGTGTTCCACATTGTTTCAATCAGTGGCTTACCGCTTGCTGCTAATTTCGAGTTTCTGACAATCAAAAACCATTCCATCGATTCTACTTCGGCTGATCGACCCATTGGGGGAATCAATCCACTTGCTGATAGAATATGAACTCGCACTTTCATCCGTGGGCTATACCGAATCATGAGATGAAGAGCTTCAACTGTGTTGATTTCTTGTCTAACGAGAAAACAATTCGAAACAATTAAAGCAATAGATTAATATAGATATATAAAAATATCACTCTTACCTTTTATCTTCATCTGGATCCATGACTTTGCACCGAATCTTCAGAAGTCCCAACACCTCGGGCACTCCAGGAGTCGCATTTGTCCTGCTTGGTCCCAAAATCGGGAGCGTCAGGAAGGGAAGTTCCGTCGGAACCAATTCCGTCTCGAAGGGCTTCCGTAACTCCTGATCAGTTTCCTTGAGTTATAAGACCGCACTCACGGACTAACCTCTTGCCTCTCCGCCTCATGTAGTGAGAGCGCCCAGTCAAATTTCGCAATATCCTCATAGTATTTTGAAGAATGCCTAAAGGAAGAATAATTTGACCACGTGCGACGAAATGATGAATATCGACAATGAGAAATACTTTTTAAATACTCACAACAAATGCTGGAGCAATTCTGGTTCCCGAGCTGAAAACGTGTCCACCGGGCTGACATAGTGGTTCGCATCTCTAATATCTGTGATCTGAAAATTCATCATCAATAGAACTTCTCGATTTCCCACTCACTCTTGGCTTGAACTTTCGAGGCTTCAGCTTCTCTGTTTCATCCTCCGTTTCAGCAACAGTCTCATCCTCGTCATTGTAGCTTTCTTCTTCCTCTTCCCATATCTATCCAAATAGATTCATCACAACAACTCATCATCCCAACAATTCATCATCAGTGGCCAACGCCGTTCCGTGTTGACAGACCTCTGCTTCCTTTTTACCGAATCGACTCAGCGATGATAAAAGTTCTGGACGTCTTGCTGTGATCGTTGGAGGAGGAACAAGATCGTCGAGTGTCGAATCATGTGAGGCAAATTCGCGCTGCAACTGAAAAACAACAAATCAGGAATCCGATTGATAAACAGAAACCCACAGCGTGTTGAAGTTGTCGAGAGACTCCAGGCTGAATTGAAGTTAAATGCAGATACGAGGTTCCGAGTTCAGACGCTCCAGTTTCGAGCTGACTGAAAACCCGAATGTCCAAATAACTCTGTGGCAACGCAATAACACGATGAATGAAACGTAGAAAACAAACCTGCATCAATTCGTTGGTGGGCAGGAAGCATTTGACTTCAAACGGCGTCAGGAAGTTGAAGTTTCCATTTGTTCCTTTCACCGCAGTCTCACATGTTTCACTCCAGAGACGCACATTTGGTTCAGTCGGTGATCTTCCGAATTCGAGCTGAATTCTTGGCGGTGTAGCATCAGGAGGTCGATTGGGTGAAACGCTAGAAAACAAACGAATTCCTGAAAGAAAGGCATTTTGAGAAACATGTTAAGTCCTTGGGATTGATTCTCTGAAATGACTCACCGACAACAAACAGCCGAAGATCGTAAGGAGCAAAATTTGGTCCGAATTCAGGGGCAGGAAATTGTGTTGCTTCCTCTTCAGATCCAGAGTGCAACAGGCGGAAACAGCAAAGCAATTTGGCTTTGCTTTTGGGAAATTGCTCGGACGTCAGCGGGTACCTGCAGATATCAGAAGCATTTCTAATCGAAGGAAATCACCAGCAGCATAGACCACCACCATCATAGACCACCACCATCATAGACCACCACCATCATAGACCACCACCATCATAGACCACCACCATCATAGACCACCACCATCATAGACCACCACCATCATAGACCACCACCATCATAGACCACCACCATCATAGACCACCACCATCATAGACCACCACCATCATAGACCATTAAATCGTACCATTGTGGTCGCTGGGCTTCTCCCGTTGCTAAATATTCCATTGGAAGAGCAACTTCTCCCATGATTACCTTCCCACTGACAACTTGGACCAGCAAATCACGCGCTAACGCAACTGTGCTTGGAAGTGTACAATCGAAAGTGAGCATCTCATTCCTATAGAAAAATGTTTATTGAATTCTCATACCTCCTTCTTACCAGTCTGGATGGGTCGTGTAGAAAATTGTGCGCGTTGTGACGGAGTTGCCTCCCAATGTGACCTTACGTCCAGCAGTGAGGAGAAATCAACCACCCGATGACTCACCATGATGAATGGACTTGGCATTGTGGCCCGATGAACAGGCAGATTCACAGCTTGGAAGAAGGAACTTTGAAGCTTGTAGGGTTCCAAGTGAAACGATGGCCGTTCCACGCGTTCAAGATTCCTCATCTACAACAACAAACACCGATAATGAAGCGATCGGTAAGAGATCCGTGACACACCCGAATCTCTGCTCCTTTTTGCAAAATGAATCCAGCAAGCAAATACGAAGGGTGCGCTCCTGCTGTGGATTGGACTGTTCTAGCAGTTCGTTGCAATTGAACCCATTCAGGTGATCCAGACCGTTTAAGTAGATCTGACGCTGAGAGTCGAGCGTAAGCAATAAGGCGTCGATAGCCTCCCTCTGAAGCGAGTTTTCCATAAATTCGTAGAAGAAGATCAAAAGAAGAATCCATTTGAACTGGAAGATGAATTACGTGTTCTGGTAAGTGACCCTGGGGAAAAGATAATCATAGAAACAAAGAAAAATAGAAGAAAAATACCTGCTCCTGAGCAAATGAAACGGTGTCTTCTCTGTCTGTTTCGCCTCTGATCGACACCATCCAATCCCCGAAAGCAACTTCTACCTGCGATCAATTTCACAACCATTCGAAGCTGCTTAGGTTGCTGTGAGGCTCACCGTCACATCGCTGACTTTACGCAGACCAGAAATATCGTAAACATCTCCCCAAAGCACGCACTCATGTGTGGGTGGTGGATCAACGAGGCGGCAGGGATGCGTTTGAGCAGCTAAGGAATATGGAATGTAGAACGTTTAACAGCAATCTTCGACGCACGAGGAGGCGACTTGTGTTTGGCGCAATTTGCCGAAAATAGAACTCTCCCCAAATAGTAAAATTCAGTAAGTGAGTCCATCTCTTCTTCTTCATCGTCTAATTCGAAAAGAGCTGCAAATGCTGCAAATGCTCCTGCAGCTGGACGCCTAAAAACAGTCCAATGAATCAGACAACAGCCATTGCGCTTCTCTTACTTGCTAGAACGTTTCGGCTGAGTTTCAGTGTAGAAATTCAACCACGTTGGTTTTATCTCCTGCTTCAAAATCTGCTGGAAACTGCGAACAGATGAAATGTTTGCCTCCATCGATCGTCTCACCTCAATTCTGCTGTCGATATTCTTGTGTGCTCGTCCCACAACTCAACAACAATTCTGTCTGAAGTGCAAGGGACTGAAGCGGGAAATCGAAGAGATTCATTCCACGTGGGACTTCGGGCTGATGGCTGTGTTGCTGTTCGTAACTCAGTTCCAGCGAAATTCACTCGAATGTGGCATGAAGGTGGAGGCACTCCTGGAGGGGAAGATGCTTTGAGAAGATCGAGTCCCCTGAAGAAAGCAATCAAGAAGAACATTTGCTGAATACTGACTCACAGATGGATATCAATGTTGAGATTGTAGCTCTCAAAATCAAGTTCAGGAGCTTTGATGATTCTCCCCACAGGAGACCCAGCTGCCATTCCTTCATCTGCCCCAATTTCGACCGCCTCCCCCGGTTTCAGTACCGCTGAGGAAAACACGCCGATGAGGGCGAAGATGGAATAAACTCACTGATTGTGACACGCACGAAACCCCGAGGTTCCGATGGCACTTCTCGTATAATCAGCGGACAAAGCGTTTGGGACAGACGATGATGAGGCAACGATCGAATTTCCCTCGCTGCCGTCAAATAACTGAAAACGACTCTTGGGGATGATTTTATTCTGTTCTATTTTACCTTCCAATGAGTTCCTGCGAAAACAGTGTCTTGTGGCAAACGCGTATTTCAATAGATTCGTCCAGCTGAACATCCGAAAACACAAACATCCGATTGAACGAACATGTTGATGTCGCTTCTCTAACAGCTGTCGATTGCGACACCCCTAAGATACAATAACAATCGAGGTCCTCCACAGCTTGGAGACGCACCCGCGACCAAGACGTCAACGAAGGGATTCGGAAGCTTGCCGGCCTTCTTCAACGCTCCCCGCGCTGCTGCCGCTCTTTCCGCGAGAGTCGGGGCGGGCCAGATCAACCCTTGGACATCGATGACCTCAACAACGACACGAAATGACTCCTCAGAAAACATCTTGCAAAAATTGTTATTAAGAGGAGAGGTGATCAGCGGTGACTAGAGAGCCAGTCATAGTCAGTGGCGCCGCTTCAAGGTAAAACCCGTGAAAAAGACGGAGCCCACACAACTTTAGATTCAACAAATATGAAAATGCGAAAAAGGAACAAATAGAAATTTTATGGCTCCAGGCAAACTTTCCGTTTTGCCGTCCCAAACCCTTCTGCGTGCACTAAATTCCCCCGAAGAGCGGCGAATACTAAATAGGTTCATTCGGTCATGGCAAAAATACCTGGACGAATTTCTGGTAATTGTCTTTTTGTCGTCATTCAAAAATTAGCAGAAAGTGGTTGAATTTTTCCAAAAATGGATTCTCCCGATCAAGGCGAGTTTGTCCCAACATCGAATCTTGGACAAATTAAATCTCTCGAAGAAGTTTCTCATTATGGAGAGGACTGTAGGTTTCAATTTCAGTTATCTCTTCAGATCGTTCGCTTGTAGATCCACTCATCGATCCAGCACTTCTTGAAGCAGGCCGCTGGGACGCAGCAGTTTCTGTCTATCGAAATTACGTTCAGTCAACAAAATCGCTTCAAGCTCGCTACGTTGAATTGAGATCAACTCGGAAGCTTTATTTTGTTTGTACTGGAATTCTGTTATGGATTACAATCGCTGCCCTCATTCTTTCCATCCTCCCAACTATTCCTCTGGGTTGGAGTCACACAACTCGCATTTGTGGTAAGTATGAAGTCCAGCTCATTTAATGACGGATGACGCAACTTCAATTGATTTCATTCGAGAGCCCTTATGGTTTCAGGGTGGCTGCTGTTGCTCTTATCCGTTGAAATTGGATGTTGTGCTTTGTTTCCTCTTGCAATTAGTTTTCGCATTGGAATGAAACTCAAGATTCCAAAGTAAAACAATCTCACTCATATTTGACGACACTGCTCTTTGTTTCTTCAGCCCAATCTATTTCATACCCTCCCACGTTGAAGCAATCACGTTGTCATTGTTTCTATTCCTCACAAGTGTTCTCCTCCTCGTTCACGTAAGTCGCTTGTGTTTGTTAAAAGGCATCTTTTTGCTTGGCAGGGCTACAATCCAGAAGTGCGTGGTCCTGCTTTTGGGTGTTTTCTCATGCTTATTCTTCTGTGTGGGCTGCTTACAACCAGAGTAAGTCACGGACAATTTCAACAGACACTACGTTGTCGTTCCACCAGATTCTTCTTCTCCAAACGACCGATCCGTTCGCTCTTCTATCACTCGTCGCTCTTTTTGCGTTAAGCGTTACAGGGTTTTATCTGACTCTTGAGGGGGCTTTCCCTCGATCTTGTCGACGCGTCACATTCGTCCTATCATCAGTATTTCTAGTTCTCTTCTGTATTGCCGCCGCAATCCAGTTTTTCCGGATTACATGTAGACTTCGCCACATTCCCAGTGGTGTCGGACTTCCGTGGGGTCACGCGTTCGGAAGACGATTCGTCGCTGGGCTTCACAAAGGTCCGTTTCTCGTGACGGAAGGTAGCGTTCGTAAGACTCGCCCCCGGACCGTCCGTCGTGCCCAAACCCCAACCGGTAAGCCTTCGCTATATTTGACCAATCGAGTTGAGTCCACAGAGGGTTGTTCTTTCAGCTCTTGATAACACACCGATGATGAAGCATTCTAACTCAGTTGCGAGTTTGGAAAAACATAAACATCACTTTAGAATTCTCCGTGCGTTCAGTCACGGATATCTCGTTGGAGGGATTGGATGGCTATTCCTAGCAGTCGGAGTGTTGGGAACTGGAATTTATGTCGCTAGGCACTACGACACAATCCCTGAAGCAATGTTGTCGCCAGTTGCGCGTCAAGAGATTCAAAGCAATTTAGTATCAGGAACATTAGAAGCTGTTAAAAAAACAGCGGAGGTGTTGAAAAACGTCACCGCTGGACCAGATGAGCGAATAACGGAGAGGCGTCGCCGAATCATGCAGAGAAAACGACGCGTCAACGACCGACGAGGGAATTACGATGCTCTATTCCCGGATGAGCTCTTTGTGGACCACTCAGAAATTTCTGGAAAAGAAATGCCGGAGAAGGAAGATTTTCGAGACGGATTGGAACGATCAGACTCGATCGCGTCGGACAAAATGTCTGTTTTAGAGTTGAGAGAAACACCGACAGAAGCAGAAACGAAAATTGAAGAAAAGCCGACAATAACAGAAGAAGCGAAAATTGAAGAAAAGCCGACAAAAGCAGAAGAAGCGAAAATTGAAGAAAAGCCAGAACAGCATAGAATGTTCTCTCAGTTGCTGATGCGGATTCCGACTGGAATTGTTGAAGATGTTTTGATCACGGAAAAACTCGTTGGATCATCAACGAGCTGGTGGATATCTCTCTCGAGTTTGATCATCGGTGTGCTTCTGTTGACCCATGTTATGGTGAACATTATTGGGTCGTGGATGGAATGTAAGAATAGAAATGAGATGTTTATAACACGTTTATAATTACAGATTTGGCGTTTGCGTTCCTCGATATTTCGAATCGAAATATCGAAATAGATCTTCATCTCCCTGACGCTGATATCACCGACCCAATTCTACTCGATAAAGATGTCCCAAAAAAGGCAAAACATGTATTGACTACACTAGAGACAAATTCCTTCGATTTCTTTATGCATCCCACTTTTGAGGGATGCACTTTGAGTCCGGGATCAGAAGCGGTTTAAAGTGAAATAGTTTTTTTGTTGCTAAATGCAATCCAATTTTCATTAGCTGAGACACTAGATCGTGTCCCAGGCAACACTCCGACCCGATATTGTTTGATTCTTCGGAAAAATGGAAAAAACTGATTCCAAGAAAGAGCCGTTGTTGAACTCATCCCGATCGGATACGCATTTGGGGTATGAGAAAGAATTCAAGTTTCTCCGAGAGTACATCGAGAGGCACGATCCGGATTGTCCGGTTTACTTGTTGAATCTGATGAGAGTAAGCGTTTTGGGTGTGACGTCGAACTGGTTTGATCTTCCAGATAGAGACGCAATTGGAGCGTTGGAGGAAAGAGCTCCCACGTGTTGATCCCTTCTATGCAGTGAAATGCAACTCGGATCCGAGTATAATTGATCTTCTTGACTTGAAAGGAGTCGCATTTGATTGTGCATCAGAAGTTGAGATGCGATTAGTTGTTGATCGAGTGAAGCAAGCCAGCGACAAAATAGTTTATTCAAATGTCTTCAAGCAGAATCATGCAATCGATTATGCGCGAAATAACGGAATTCGACTTACCGTGTTTGATTGTTGTGATGAGCTTCAAAAAATCGCCAGATTGATGCCGAATGCTGAGTTGATGCTACGGATCATTCCATCCCTATCGCTATGCAGAGACGCAGCACTCAAATTTGGTGTTGCTCCTGATGAAGTGAAAACTCTTTTCGATTTAGCTAAAAGTTTGTCCTCTTGATGTCGTCGGTGAGTCGTTTTTCTAATATTTGTTTTTGAGGCTTCCCGTTTTCTAGGCGTGAGTTTTCATTGTGGTTGGGGCTGCAATATCGGAGAGGCTTTTTCTGAAGGAGTTCATCAAGCACGACGAGCATTCGATATTGGAGAAGCTTGCGGGTTTCATCTGAGAATCCTTGATGTTGGTGGAGGTCCGCTTCTTATTTTTTTCACACCTCTAGTCGCAGCTACTACAACAAAGACGCCTTCTTTGCTCTGCAGGATTTCCGAGTGCACGACTAGGAGCTCCAAGTTCTGGACAAACGTTTGAAGAAGTTGCCAGGAGTCTCAGAAAAGCTCTTGATGAGGAATTTCCGGATTCATCGGCACTTCGCATCATTGGAGAACCCGGTCAGTTTTTCGTGGCGGCTGCTGGATGCTTGGCTGTAAAAGTGATTGGAAGGAATGAGATATTCGTGACTGACAATAAATTTGAAGACGGAGACGATCAGCAAAACGACAAAACTTCAAATCAGAAAAAACTGATTCTGTATTTTATCAATGAATCAGTCATGTCGCTTTTCGGTCTGATTCTCTTTCATCAGCCCGTGCACTCCCATTCTGTTTTGATGACGAGAGGAGATCATGAAGATGTTGAAGAGGACGATTGTTGCTTAATTGGAGAAAGTACGGATCTGTTAGACGTCATTGAATTCGAACAACATTTTCCGAAAAGTCTAAATATTGGAGATTGGCTAGCGTTCGTCCAGTTTGGTGCATATGGATCAGAAATTAAGCGGCAACGGAGTAAAGAAGTGGAGATCCTCAGAGTCTCGATTACTTGACTACTTTTGCAAAACGTCTGCGGGTTTAGGGTTATTGACTATGCTTGTACCAAATGTAGAGTGCAACACCTATTGAGAACACTACGCACGCTGCTATGAGAATTCCCACGTAGACCCACGGAATGGTCAGCGGAACTTCTGTGTTGAGACGGAACACGATTTCCGACAAAAAATAGGTATTTGGGACGCACCATGGGGGGGAAGCTCGCAATCTTCATCTTCCACCAAGTTAACACCCCCTGCAATCGCCGCTCACGACAGAACGACTACGTGTGCGAAACGGAAACCGTCCATGCTGGCTGATACAGTCGCCCCACGGACCCCAATCGGTCACAACGCATCCACTAGGGAGAGTATAACCCAAGTCATCCGGGAATGTCGCTCCGTCAGAATCTCCGACATCTTCAATTGGGACACTCGTTTGCTCTGCACGAGAAGCCTGGGCATGTGACATTCAGGAGAGGCACACCTGCCGACACTCGGACATCAAATCCATCAAACACTAAAAGTAAAAGAATCAGGAGCGCCGCAAAATGATTTCCAAATTGAATAGTCTGCATTGAGAAATCAAGTTCAAAAAAATTGTCCGCCGCATGTGATTAAATTGATCATCATCAAGAATTTGTTCTGGGAGTTATAATCATTAGAAAAACCAGTCCGCCAAAATTAAAACGTCTTCAGTTCTTTTGCACTCTATACCCCCCAGGCTGATAATGTCAGAACTAATGTACCGGATTTTTTTTTCAAGGATTCCTAATGGTCCTGTGCCCGAAAAAAATACGCTTCGAGTCCTTTTTTGTTCGTCTCAGAATAACCCGATGTCACGCTCTACTTTAGCGTTTCTTTTTGTGCTCTGTTTGTTTTCGTATCACCCATCCGCTGCTGAACCTCGCTCACCGCATTCATTTCTCGAATCAAACATTCCACCATCCTCTAAAGTCGATCATTTTCCTTCCGTTTCGGGATCTCGCAAAAGTGCGTTGCCTGTGGAAGCAAAGGACCTTCAGTCTCAACGCGATGTTCAACCGTTAATACCATCCTCAAAAACGGCAATCTTCATCAGGATTTCAGTTGCCCATCGTTCCTCCACAATCGCAGGACAGGAACGCGCTTCATGTAAGTTTCCTTTATTCTCGATTTTTGAGGATTTCCATTTACAGGTTCATCGATCTTAACTCGTCTGTCGTTTAATCGCGGTATTCGAGAATCTCCAACTGTGAAAGCGTTCAGTCTGATGCATCGTGTATTGAATGGAGATATTCAACGTCGAGCCCCAAATCTTGATGTGGATAAATCTGTGACAAGATGCTTGAATCTGATCGGAGGCCATTTCACTAACTCAGGTTCCGCTCTGACTTGGTCGGACTTCTCTGAATTATTGGCATGCGCCGTTGATGAGGTGACTCTTTCTCTCTGAAGCATCTCTATAGATTGAGTTCTTTGCAGAATGGCCGAACATTCCTCATGAAGATTATTATGTTGGGACTTGTGGACACGTTGAGACATACAGTGACATTTCAATTAAAAGGAACGGAAAGTCTAGCGGAAATGAAGGATTCGGTGAGTTGAATAATTCTTATCATTGACAATAAGAAGAAGAGATGGAAGCTCAGAGTAAGAAAGACATCGTATATCTCAGTTGGGAAATAATCTGATCCATTTGGCTGTTGAGTCAAGGAATGTGGCGGTTGTTAATAAAGTATTGAGTTACATTAGAGGAGAAGCACAGAATTCAATCTTACAACTATTGGAATCAAAAAACAAGGTTCGTTATGGTGATGATTTCAATTGATGAGTTGATTTTTGTTTAGGAGGGATTCGATCCTCGTGATCTTGCAATGAAGTATAGTAGAAATGACATCATCAATTCATTGCAGTCCCATTACGCGACGTATCAAACTCTTCTACTGGCAGATGAGTTGTCCCTTCCTACACTCCCGCCGGTGCAAGCACCAGCGAACGAGGAAAGGATACGCTGATAACATGAGTGTACAATTTTTTTCTTTTTGTCTGTTTGGACTTTTATCATGTAGTGGAATGCGCAATCGACATTTCTGCCAGACAGGTGCGAGGCCTGGCTGATCTTAAAATTGTTGATACTGAGGCCGCTAATTTATAAGAACTTTTAAGAAATTTGTCACGGCTTGATTGGCTAATTTCTGTATTCTACGACGGCATTGTTTGTCGGTTTAAATCGTTTTTTTAGGTTGACTGTCCGTTATTTCTTTATTCCTTCTCTTTTTTTGAGGTTTTTTGTCATCCATGGTTCCCCCTGCCGAGGTAGCGCCCACGATCGCAGCGAGTTTTCTCCAGGCTGCCGCGCGTTCTTCTGGAAACAGAGGGCGTAGCGGAAGTGGCTGGAGCGTAATGAGCGAAGAACCTCAAGCCCTGAAGTCGTTCTGTTCCATCAGCAGCCAGACAAGCAATTCCTCCCCGACGATCGCTCAGTCTTTATCGATCCAATTCCGTAAGACCAGATTATGCCCATTTTTCCAGAAGGGCCACTGCAAGCGTGGGCAGGAATGCACTTACGCACATGACAAAAATGAGTTGAAATCAGCACCAAATCTCTTCAAGACGAAGCTGTGTGAAGCGTGGCAGAGAGGCCGATGTGAGGCTCCAGACTGCAGGTAATGCAATCAAG
The DNA here is from genome assembly GCF_029603195.1 of Condylostylus longicornis. Taxonomy (NCBI): domain Eukaryota; kingdom Metazoa; phylum Arthropoda; class Insecta; order Diptera; family Dolichopodidae; genus Condylostylus; species Condylostylus longicornis. The sequence goes on from NW_026578452.1 coordinate 15,455, forward strand.
GCGCTTGTTTGTTTTTTCTAATCCATTTTCTTCTCAGATTTGCTCATGGACGTCAGGAATTGCGAGCCACACAAATGGTTTATAAGACAAGAATTTGCCATTTTTGGGCGACTGGAAGTTGCAACAAAGGTGAGAGCTTGTCACTGACGACATTTTCCCAAGAACTGATCCTCCCCAGGAAATCTTTGCCGACACGCTCACGGGTACCATGAACTCCGCAGTGAAGCTGACGGAGATTCTCCAACGGCTTCTTATCAGGCATCGCTCGAGTTCAGACCGCCACTCAATCCAATGAGTTGGAGATCGTGCACTGGAGAAGAAAATTTTGGACTTCCATCAAGCAAAACGCTTCCAGCAATTCCATCAGTGAGTGAAGACGACAACTGGCGGCAACCTAGCAAGCAGCAAGGTTGGTCTGGGACTCAAGACGATATCTCAAATGGGGTTGCAATGACGATGCTTAATGAAGCCCTTGCCGCGCTTCGTCTTGAAGGTGACACAGCAAAACAAGCTGCAACTCTGAAGTCATTGATATCAAACGCAGTCCTTCATCAAGGCTCTCGATCGAGCCGATTGCCGTCGAAGAGATGGAACGAGGCGTCCGATTCTGCTGAATCGAGTTGGAGCCCAACCCGCAAGAAATCAAGCGCATCACGGCATCATCAATCGGGTCAGGGGAGAGGAACCACCGAAGGGACTGGCACCACCGACTGGAGTGGCCCAAGATCACAAGACTCCACCGAGCTCTCCACTAGATCGGATGACCCAATTGGGAGACGATCAGTGGATGAAGCACTTGCTTCAGTAATTGATCAACTCATTACAGGACGCAAAAGGGTTGATAAATCGCAACTTCCTCAGAATCAGCAAGAGGAAGAGCTCGATAGTTTGTTGAATGTCTTGATGCACGTTGGATGAACTCAAGATGGTTAACAATTTTTGCTACCATGTTCCCTTTTTTCATTTTCATAAAATGATGTTTTGTTCCGAATTTTCTCAGGGTTGAGTTTTTTGCTCATGTCATGAATGATAGCAGAGAGGAGTGTTGGTAAGATGTGGACTGATATAATGGTTGCGGGTGGACTGGAGTAAGTTTTCTTTGAAAGCAATGTCTCAATGAGAGCGATGCTTGGGAATTTGTGCGAAGAACATTAAAGCACTCAACCCTGGAAGCGATGAACTGCATTGTTCTTTTGAGATTTTCGATGGTCACTGGGAGTCCCTTCGTAGCAAAGTGGACAAGCATAGTTTGGTTAAAATTGATTTTTATTGACGTTGAGTATCAAGAGAATGGCATACGCTTGAAGTCAATGGAGAGTGATGTGTTTTGAAGAAAACCGAATTGAGTGAAAATTTTTTTATTGATTGAGTGAAAATCTTATGTTCCTCCTGCTTTTGCTTGACGAACTTCTCTTTCGACTTCCGATGCTGATGATCCTCGTCGTGCAAGAGGGTCAAACTTTGTCTGGTCTTCACGCTCATGGAGCTCCACGCTTCGTCGAGGCTCGTTGTCCATTTGCTCGCCAATTTTTCTCCATTTGTTCAAATCTGAAAATCCTCCTGATGCTCCGGTTTGCAGAAGCGACCCTGAGGGAGTGCTGGTATCTCGACTCATGTGTCGTCGCAGCCAATCAGTTCCAACGGAAACTCCCCGACGGAGAGCATCCCCAGTTGCTTGAAAAATCTCTTCTCCCATTGAAATCTGACACCAGAGGCATGATGCAATGCATATGCTGCTCTTGCTAGACATGAAAGGTCAGCATTGTGGTTCAAGTTACCTTGAAAATAACAAGTAGCTTGTTTTTGCTTGGAAAGTTCTTTTTTTCTCGATAGCAGGTCCGGTAGTCCGTGTCCCATTTGACCCAGACCCCAGCATGGTTCGCACCAGAAAACAGAGATAAAAACACAAACTATTGATCACCCAGTTGTTCGGGCAGCTTCTTCCTCAGTCGGTTTCAGTTCATCCAATGATTGCTTATCAATTGCATCGGATGAAGATTTTGCCCATATGCGGTCAACCGTGCTGTTATACGCGGATTTGATTGTTTCTCCCGTTCCGTGGGCTGAGCAAATCAAACACTTCACTTCTCTTTCCTTTTTTGTCTTACCGAGTTCTGCAGCATAACTATAGAAATGTTTCGCTCGTTCTCCAAATGTTGGTGATCTCTCTAAAGAAGGATCATCTGTAGCACGTGATTCTTCGTCCGACATCTCTCACTAATTTTGCATGCGATTCCACACAGAAAAATAAACTGCCGCTCCCAACTAATTGCAATTTTGAGGGTGCAAAGCGCCGTGACGTGCAGCTGGAAACGTATTTTCGCCCACTAAATTCACTGAGTAGAACCGTTTTGCTGACCTAGATTGGTCACCTTACTATCACCTTTCGCTCAAACGGTGCAGCCAGCCAAAAACAAAACACATACATCGCAAATAATTTGTAATCAATGAACATTAACAATACGATTGGCTGCATCATTGTGGCCACATGCATGTGTCCGCTGTCAGTAGCACCTGGTCCCTGCCACTCGTTCGTCCCCAATGCGTCTTCCACTTCCGTCCGAGCGACTTTCACAGCGACTTTCGCTTCCGTCCGAGCGACTTTCACTTCCGTCCGAGCTTCCGTCCGAGCGACTTTCACTTCGATCCGAGCGGCGTTCCGTCGCAGAGTCGAGTGCGCGCGAATCCACAGTCAACCGCTACCCGTTGTCCCCCCCCGCGGTCCCTTTTGAATGTCTGCCGAATGACTCACTTGAGGCCCCTCGCAATGAGTCGGACTTCTTCGACGTTCAGACACAGGAATTTGGGACAGTTCGTTATCATCACACAGGCCTCTATGATCCTGTAGAAGGGACTCCAGTATACGCTCCTGACTTTGTGTCTGCAAGTAGGGATACCAAAAAATCCCATGCGGACGTCTGTGTTTTGTAGTAAATGAGAAGAACGACTACGTTGTCGAGCACGTATTTGCTGGACTCAGAAGAATCAACTATGGGAAGAACAATAGAAAAGAACCCGTTGTCTTGACGACAGATGGTGTACGTAAACTCAAAGGCCTTCAATACCAAATGGCTGATGGGAAATATAATCCAACTCTGGTGCTCCCACGCCACGAGCTTGTTCCACGGAAGGAAAACGGCTTGACGGATATTTTAGGGATAATCGAGATGAATCGTAGAATCGCCATGCGCGAGTGTCGAGTTAAAGTGGATCCCGCTGTCCCATGTTCAACGTGTACGGGTGTTGAAGATCGAGTCCATCTTGATATGGAGGAATTTATAAGACGGCGCAGTACGTTGGATTCAATGACAAATGGATCGAGCCAAAAATGATCAAACAGTACTTTATATTTTCAAAATATTTTTAATAAATGCTACTATACATGAATCTCCACATACTCGCGATGAACCGCATTTTCTGCTAAACACGCCGGTTCTTTCCGGCAGACGTCGCAACTGGCGCGTGGAACCATACGCTCTTTCGTTGGGACTCTCCTATTGCGACAGCTTTCTCAGCCGCCCGTCTCCGTCTGTCGTTAAACCAATCACTGCGTATCGATAGTTTCGGCATTTGCTGTAAATACGTCGCCATAGCAATATCGTTATTGGATGGTCTGACAGGGAGCGGTTCATGAGCTGACACCACAATGGGACCCTTCGTGACATAATGGATCTCAGATCCACGTTCACTGATCGCGCGAAAGGTTGATCTGTCGGTAAATTCACCAGATCCAGAGCAAGGAGAAGGACAAAGCCTCTCCACACCGCAAAAGAGCCATCGAGGGAACAATGGTTGTTTCTCATGAAGATGTTTTTCTTTTGGAAGCTTCAGAGGGGCCCAGACCTGTTTCTGATTGTGTTGTCTTCCACCGACAGTTCCGACGTGGAAGGTATGAGGGCGGTCGTAGACTTGGGTGTGACCCTCTATCAATGTGAAAGGAATCACATTATCCCTCTTCGCAGGCGAGGTAGGAATTTCAATGACTTCCGTTCTTATCTCATTTGCTCTTGGGTCTTCTGCTCTGGTGTCCTTTGCTCTGGTGTCCTTTGCTCTTGTGTCCTCTGCTCTTGTGTCCTCTGCTCTTGTGTCCTCTGCTCTTGTGTCCTCCACTCTGGCATCCTTTGCTTTGATTTCCTCCGCTCTGGAGAGGCCAGAGAGCCTTCGTTGGAAATAAACAGGCCCAACAGTCTCATTCGACCTCGTCGTGTGGAGTTCTATGGCAGGATCCTGGAGTGGGAGAACATCGTCCAAAGATTGCAGCCGTTGTGGTTTTGATTCTCGACTCCCTTTACGACCATCTTGACTCTCTTTCCAATCCATCAATTTGTATTCTGGTTCGGCTTCCTTCTCTTGCGATCGTGCTACGACCAAGTCCATCGGATCCCATCCGTGCCGTTTAGGGTGCAATCCCGTACCCTGAAAAAAATAATGGAATTTTGGATTGAGATTCCATTCATTGGTTCCCAACTTACTCTTCCTGGTCTCTTCAGTGTGTTCAGCCTTCTCATTCGAGTGGATCCCCTACGGGAGGGAGCCTCCGCAGGATAAGGGCTTTCCGAGAAAGAGACAGATGCGCTTGACTTTCGTCTTGACACTCCTAGTGGCTTCAGGCTGCTACGTGCCGCTGGCAATGACAACCTCGATCCAATCTGAGGAAAGAATGGATCCCCATCATCAACTCGTCTGCAACTTACTGTCTCTTGGGAGACCCGCTCGCCACTGGTTTCTCTTGTGACGTCAGATGGTTGATCAAGTCTGCCTCGAATGCCAGACAGACGCTCTCTTACTGCTGCAATTCCTCCCTCTCTTGCAGTCGGCATACTCTTTGACTTCGACTCTTCTAAGAGAGAATACATGGTCATTGAAGATCGAGGTTGCCTACTTCTTGCTTCCAATCGCCGGATCTTTGGAAGAGATATCGTGGATTTGCGCGGTACAGACATAGATTGGTCTCTGGGTGCAAGATCTCGTACTCCACCGAGAGTCGCTCGCCTTTTTACTGGAGGTTTACTGGGAACTGGTTTTGCGAATGGCTTCTCACTCTTCGAATCTCCCGGTTTGACAGATTTCATACTTGCTATCGATTTCGCCGCAGGTTTTTGTAAAGATTTCCTCCTCATCTTCTTCGCAGCGTCATCTGGAACTTTCTTCATCTCTTTCTTCTTCATGAGATCTTTGAGAATATCTTTCCCTTTTCTCGAGGTTAACTTCTTAAGGCTGTCACTTGCTTCACCCCCTGTGGATTCCTTCACATCAATTCCAGATTCCTCCACATCTTTGTCTGAAGTGTCAGAGTTTGTTTTCTTTGTCAACGTTTTTCGCTTTATACCCTCCCTTTTCGGAGTGTCTTTCTCCAGTCCTCCCATTTTCATACTTTCCCTCTTTGCACCTTTCTTTACACTTTCCTTTTTCATAATTTCCTTTTTGTTCGTTTCCTCCTTTGTGTCGTCTTCACTCGTTTTTCCTTCTTTTAGGGTGGCCTTCTTCGCAATTTCCTTTTTGTTCGTTTCCTCCTTTGTGTCGTCTTCACTCGTTTTTCCTTCTTTTAGGGTGGCCTTCTTCACAATTTCCTTTTTATTCGTTTCCTCCCTTGTGTCGTCTTCACTCGTTTTTCCTTCTTTTAGGGTGGCCTTCTTCACAATTTCCTTTTTGTTCGTTTCCTCCCTTGTGTCGTCTTCACTCGTTTTTCCTTCTTTTAGGGTGGCCTTCTTCACAATTTCCTTTTTGTTCGTTTCCTCCTTTGTGTCGTCTTCACTCGTTTTTCCTTCTTTTAGGGTGGCCTGCTTCACAATTTCCTTTTTGTTCGTTTCCTCCTTTGTGTCGTCTTCACTCGTTTTTCCTTCTTTTAGGGTGGCCTTCTTCACAATTTCCTTTTTGTTCGTTTCCTCCTTTGTGTCGTCTTCACTCGTTTTTCCTTCTTTTAGGGTGGCCTTCTTCACAATTTCCATTTTGTTCGTTTCCTCCTTTGTGTCGTCTTCACTCGTTTTTCCTTCTTTTAGGGTGGCCTTTACAATTTCCTTTTTGTTCGCTTCCTCCTTAGTGTCGTCTTCACTCGTTTTTCCTTCTTTTAGGGTGGCCTTCTTCACAATTTCCATTTTGTTCGTTTCCTCCTTTGTGTCGTCTTCACTCGTTTTTCCTTCTTTTAGGGTGGCCTTCTTCACAATTTCCTTTTTGTTCGCTTCCTCCTTTGTGTCGTCTTCTTTTAGGGTTGCCTTCTTCACAAATTCTTTTTTCACACTTCCAATTTTCTCTTTTAAATATTGTTTTTCTTCTGTTTTTTCTTCAATCTGGACTCGGTGTTGGACTTTTTTCGGTCTTAATTCAGGGACCGACTTCGGCTCAGCCTTTTCTGGTTCTACTGGTTTCTTCTTTAGAGTCACCTTTTTTACGATTGGCCTCTTCTTGGGTTCTTCGGAATTTGGTGCTTCGACTTGAGCTGCTTTTGGGACTGCTGGAGCAGGGGTTTTCCGCTTCAAAGGACCAACTGTTGATGCACGTGATCCTATTCTTGATGCTATTGGACGAGTAACACTGGTTCTCGACGCCGAAGATCTTTGCTTTGTTATTGATGGCAGGGATCCAATGCTCCTCACAGGTGGTCGTCGTTCAGACGACTTCGAGGCAACTGGCGGTGCAACAGGCCTGCGCGTGGCCAAAGACGAGCTGGAAAAATTATTTGAGACCCTTCTGAGAAGTCGAGCTGTTTCCGTTCTTATATAGAGTGGATGTCTTGCCACTGGTTTGGCTATTGTCAGTCTTCGTCTGGCCCGTCTGAGCACGTCGTGAATGTCGCCAGGAGTTGAATCGCGGTTCTTCTCCGGTGGAGGGATGCTTTCAATTTCAGTGTAGGATGAAGGAGTGACGACGCCTTCGTCATTTGAAACAAGCATTGTCAACCCTGAACCCGAGGAGACGGAGGGGAACCCAGACGACAACTTCTCCAAAGTTGAACTCTTCTGTTGGGGCGTTAAGAGGGAGTGTGCTGATGATTCTCGCGTCAGTGCCTCTTTTAAATTCAGTTCAGCTAAAAGCGACTGTAGAAGACCGTCCGTTCCCGATAATCCCATTTCGTTTACAGGAAACGGAAGCAGAAACTGTGGTGGAGTTTCGTTCAGTTGATCTGTTGGTGAACGTGACACAGCTACTGAGGCAACGGCAGACTCGGATTGAAGAGTAGATAACTGTCCATCAGGTGGTGGAAGTGACACTTCCGAGTCAAATGAGTGTATTCCAGCTGGCTCTGAGTCAATGGTAGAGGGCTTCACTCCTTCTGGCGGCGGGAGTGACACTTCTGAGTCAAATGAGTGTGTTCCAGCTGGAGTTGAGTCAATGGTAGAGGTCTTCATTTCATCTGGTGCCGGACGTGACACTTTTGATTGAAGGCCATCTGTTGGCGGACGTGACACTTTTGATTGAAGGGTAGATACCTTTGTTCCATCTGTTGGCGGACGTGACACTTTTGATTGAAGGGTAGATACCTTTGTTCCATCTGTTGGCGGACGTGACACTTTTGATTGAAGGGTTGATACCTTTGTTCCATCTGTTGGCGGACGTGACACTTTTGATTGAAGGGTAGATACCTTTGTTCCATCTGTTGGCGGACGTGACACTTTTGATTGAAGGGTAGATACCTTTGTTCCATCTGTTGGCGGACGTGACACTTTTGATTGAAGGGTAGATACCTTTGTTCCATCTGTTGGCGGACATGACACCTCTGAGTCAATGTTTGACGGCTTCATTCCGTCTGGTGGTGGGAGTGACACTTCTAAGTCAAGAACTGTTTCATCTTTCGGTGGAAGCGAAGTTTGTCCAGATTCTTTAGCACTGCCTTCAGGGTTTCGCTTCTGTGGCGGATTTTTCGCTTTGTTTTTAACAACCATTGTAGATTCAGATTTTTTTCGTTGAGCTGGGACCTGTCGGCAACGAGGGTGCTTTTTCTGATTTCTTCCCTGGTGGTTTTCCGGGCTGCATTTTTGCCACAGGCGTTTTAAGTCGTGCATCGAACGTTGGCGTTTTCCCCCCCACAGGCTTTCCACTAGATTGATTTTCCGAATCGCGCTGCTGTTTTCCTTTCGGAGCGGGTTTTTCAGGCATTGACACCATGCTGCCTTTTCTCTGTACGCTTTCAGGGCTGGCGTCTTCAACACCCGGATCAACGACGATTTCCTTCTCACCTGTGACCTTCGTGTTCTCTGTTGGTGGTTGTGTTCCACGTCCTTGCGGCGGACTGCTTCCTCTCACTATTGCAGGTTCGAGGTTGCGCATAGGGCGACCCTTTGCTATTATTTGTTCGACTTTCCCCTCCTTCATCACTCCCTAAGACAATAAACGTATTCCGCACGTGGAAGACTCGATTACCTTTTTCATTGGTCGTTTCTCAACAATCTTCGTCTTGGGAGGTGCTTTGCTTTTTGCTTTCATAAATTTCGGCTGTTGTTTCGGAACATTTCGCATTTGTTTCGGACCAGTTATCGGTTTCCGATCCGCCAATCCAGTCTCATAAAGCCATTCTTCCGATTTTCCGCGAATAGAGAGGACTTCCAAGTATCCATGAACCTCAAGAACCGGTTTTTCTTCATCTTCAACTTCCATCGAGTCTTTATTGGTTTTTATCGAGGCTTCTGGATCTTCTTCATTCCTTTTTATCAGTTTATCTTTATCTTCATCATCTTTAACTTCCATCGATTTTGCGGTGTCTTCTTCGTTGTTTTTTATCGATTTATCTTCGTCTTCATCATCTTCAACTTCCCTCGATTCCTCATTATTTTTTCTCGGGGTTTCTGGATCTTCTTCGTTGTTTTTTATCGATTTATCTTCATCATCTTCATCTTCAACTTCCATCGATTTTGCTGTATCTTCTTCATTCGTCTTTATCGATTTATCTTCATCTTCATCATCTTCAACCTCCCCCGATTCCTCATTGTTTCTTCTCGGGGTTTCTGGATCTTCTTCGTTGTTTTTCATCGATTTATCTAAATCTTCATCATCTTCAACTTCCATCGATTTTGCTGTATCTTCTTCATTCGTCTTTATCGATTTATCTTCGTCTTCATCATCTTCATCTTCAACTTCCATCGATTTTGCTGTATCTTCTTCATTCGTCTTTATCGATTTATCTTCATCTTCATCATCTTCAACCTCCCCCGATTCCTCATTGTTTCTTCTCGGGGTTTCTGGATCTTCTTCGTTGTTTTTCATCGATTTATCTAAATCTTCATCATCTTCTTCCATCGATTTTGCTGTATCTTCTTCATTCGTCTTTATCGATTTATCTTCGTCTTCATCATCTTCAACCTCCCCCGATTCCTCATTGTTTCTTCTCGGGGTTTCTGGATCTTCTCCGTTGTTTTTTATCGATTTATCTTTATCTTCATCATCTTCATCTTCAACTTCCATCGATTTTGCTGTATCTTCTTCATTCGTCTTTATCGATTTATCTTCATCTTCATCATCTTCAACCTCCCTCGATTCCTCATTGTTTTTTCTCGGGGTTTCTGGATCTTCTTCGTTGTTTTTTATCGATTTATCTTTATCTTTATCTTCATCATCTTCATCTTCAACTTCCATCGATTTTGCTGTATCTTCTTCATTCGTCTTTATCGATTTATCTTCATCTTCATCATCTTCAACCTCCCTCGATTCCTCATTGTTTTTTCTCGGGGTTTCTGGATCTTCTTCGTTGTTTTTCATCGATTTATCTTTATCTTCATCATCTTCAACTTCCATCGATTTTGCTGTATCTTCTTCATTCGTCTTTATCGATTTATCTTCATCTTCATCATCTTCAACCTCCCTCGATTCCTCATTGTTTTTTCTCGGGGTTTCTGGATCTCCTTCGTTGTTTTTTATCGAGTTATCTTCATTGTTTTTTATCGAGGTTTCTGCATCCTCGTCATTGTTTTCTTCAGTTTTTTCTTCATCTGCGCTGTCTTTCCTATCTTGGAGCGCGATGACCACTTGCTCATCTTCCTCATCATATTCTGAGGGTTCATGTGTGTGTTCTCTAAGCTTTGTCATTCCATATGGATGACGTGCAGATCGTTCGCCATTTGAGATCTCTATTGTTCTCTGATGCAACTGGTGGTCCAAACGTGGCGCAAATAATCAATCAATTTTACAAATCCAGAGAAGTTCACATCAAAAGCGACACAATACAAAAAGAGACCGAAAAAAAAAACTCAACAAAAACTCAACCGAAAAACAACTCCACCAAAACCTCTTGAAATGAGGGGATGAGTGGGTGTGTCTCCAAACGACGACATTCACTCTCACCTCCCGGGTAAAGTATTGCTTAACCACTTGGAGGGGTTTTCGGTTCGGTTGCCGGGCCCAGGTCCACAGAATCAGGTACAAGTTCTAAAAAAATGGGCCCAGAGCCAAAAATCCATCCCATTGGGATGCTCGTCATCTTTGGAGGCCTCATAGCGGTTTGCTCGGGGCCTGCCTATAATGTTAATGCTTTTAGAGGATTTTTACGAGAAGGGGGATTTTTGAAAGGCGCTGAAAATCCCGAAAATCTTCTAACAGATGCGGGGATAGTCTTTCAAACAATTGATGTCATGTTTGGTGGTGTCGTTGGTGCAGTCTATGAAATAGCGGGACCAAGAGTCACACACACGATGGGACATCTCTTCTTCGCGGTTGGAGTTCTTCTCATGTACAGCTGGAAGTCGCTGTGGTTAGGAATGTTCTTGCAAGGGGCTGCGTCGGTCTTTTTGCTCAACTCTGTCTTGCATGTATCCAATCTATTCGAGCATGGAAGCAGATTCGTCCTGACTGGATTGTCGTCCGTTGTAGAGGTCGCTCTTTTTGTCTTCCCAGGTTCTTCGTTTGGGAGTGCAGTGGGGACTCTCTCCAACTGTGCTACTCGGATGCTTGGCAGTTGTTCCATTTATTGGAATGATCGCGACGCTATTCTTGTTTCCTGATGAGCCATATTTTCCTAGAAGCGAGAAGTCAAAGGAAGCCCTTGTTTCAGAAACTGAATCTCATGAGGGTTCTCTCGATGTGACCTCTCTTCTTCAACCCGACCAGCGCGATCGTTGGGGGTCTGGTCCATCTCGACGAGAGCTCCTACTTGTTTCCAGTCGATCCAGTTCACCGCTTATCCAAACTCTCCGTATCAATGATAGCGTTGGCTGAGCCTTCTGCAGCTCGACCCAGAGAATCTCGGACGAAGCAATTTTTTTCACTGGAATGGATCCTGATCACTTTTGTCTTTACATTTTTCGTCTTACGGGTCAGTCAACTTTGTGATAGATGCATTCCCTTATTTTTTATTCTTCTTCTGCAGGCGAATCTCTATTTTGATGGGAATGAAGAAATCTTGCATCATATGGGAGACACGAAGAATGAATACATCGATCGCTTCTGTGAGTCATTCATTTAAATTGATTTAATTTATTTTTTTTAGCTTATGTGATGCTATTCAGCATTGTGGCGGGACTGCTCAATGGAATCTCTATGGAGTTTATCGGAATCATTCCAATGACGTGTTTGCTCAATCTCGCTGCCATATGCGTCAATCTATTATCAACACTTCAGAACCTCCCTCTCCAGAATATCACCTTTGTCCTGTTCGTCTTCTCAAGGGCATCCACCTATGGGATCCTATTTTCATACACAGTTGGTAGGTGCTCAACCACAACATCAATCAGCGCCTTTTTCAGAGGCTCTTGGTATCGCATATTTTGTAACATTGACTGGGGCTTCCATGGCGATTGGCGGAATGGTATGTTTTCAGAAATTTGTAATTCTTAGTGTTTTTCTTATAGCTCAACTTGGGCCTGGGATCTTTGGTGACGCGGCATGTGCGACAAAACGGTCCTGAGGCTTGGTTCATGATCAACTACTGCCTTTCTGTAAGGTGCATTGTTTGAATGAGCGTTTATGATTCCACATCAGATCGGAGGATCATTAATATTCGCCGCTCTTTGGGCTTATGGCTTTTGGATCGTAGAAGGCGAACCGAAATATTAAAATGATTTTTTTCATTGTGAAATTGCAATGTGGTCGTAGTGAACCTTATACATGATACCACAGAGTAAAAACAGCAGCTGGTCCTGATCAGTGACATGCAGGTTGGAGGCGGATCTCGAGACGAGATCCGGCATAACAGCTAGCTTGAAGCCCCGGTGCACTGCACAACGCATCCCCCCATAGTCGACCGACCCAAACTAGCTTGCCTTTTCTGTTCTCTCGTTTTCCTCATACACCACCACGAACAAACACAACCTTTTAACGTCTTTCGCAGTGAGAATGACATCAAGAGAGGCTGAGCTGCACTTCACGGCCCAAATGGGGGCTGCTCCGGGAAGCAGCCTCAGCCTTCTGCACCACATCAGCATCCGTCGTCAGCGGTTCCCACCTGACAGGCGATGAAGTTCTTCACCAACTCGAGAAAAGAGACAGAATTCTCGAGCGCATGCACCTTGAGCCCTTCGACCGCCAACTGAGAAGGACTTCGAGGATTGGTTAGATAAAGCATCCCGCCAAGTCACACGTCACCGCGTCTGCATTCCCCTTTTCTCGCTGAAGCATGGGAAGCAGTCTCATCAGACAACATCGTAGCAATCATCAGCTCAGTTCCCATCACTGCCACCCATGAAGAATTTGTCGACTATGTTGCGATCGACATGTTTCCAACACAGCATTACGTCAAACGGTTGGAGGAACTGGTCATCAAAGGAGCCAGACAGGACAGTGTGCTGGATGTCCGCGAGTGGATCCAGTCTCACGTCAACAGACTTGTCCGCCTGTGCCGCCGTCACGGCTTTAGCTCGTCAATCAGCAGTGATCGCCTGGTTGAAACGGTATTG
>NW_026578453.1:0-28631 GCF_029603195.1 Condylostylus longicornis
AAAGATTTTTTTAATATCTCCATAAATATTTTTGCTACAGCCTATTATCATATATTGGCGGAATCTGTGGACTCCCAGTGATCACAAAAAACACTTAAAATCGCTCTATCTCTTCTAGTTTAACCAGAAAACGCGTTTAAAGTTTTGCAAAAGATTTTTTTAAATATCTCCAAAAATATTTTTGCTACAGCCTATTATCATATATTGGCGGAATCTGTGGACTCCCAGTGATCACAAAAAACACTTATCGCTCTATCTCTTCTAGTTTAGCCAGAAAACGCGTTTAAAGTTTTGCAAAAGATTTTTTTAAATATCTCCAAAAATATTTTTGCTACAGCCTATTATCATAATATTGGCGGAATCTGTGAACTACCAGTGATCACAAAAAACACTTAAAATCGCTCTATCTCTTCTAGCTTAGCCAGAAAACGCGTTTAAAGTTTTGCAAAAGTTTTTTTTTAATATCTCCATAAATATTTTTGCTACAGCCTATTATCATATATTGGCGGAATCTGTGGACTCCCAGTGATCACAAAAAACACTTAAAATCGCTCTATCTCTTCTAGTTTAGCCAGAAAACGCGTTTAAAGTTTTGCAAAAGATTTTTTTAAATATCTCCAAAAATATTTTTGCTACAGCCTATTATCATATATTGGCGGAATCTGTGGACTCCCAGTGATCACAAGAAACACTTAAAATCGCTCTATCTCTTCTACTTTAGCCAGAAAACGCGTTTAAAGTTTTGCAAAAGATTTTTTTAAATATCTCCAAAAATATTTTTGCTACAGCCTATTATCATATATTGGCGGAATCTGTGGACTCCCAGTGATCACAAAAAACACTTAAAATCGCTCTATCTCTTCTAGTTTAGCCAGAAAACGCGTTTAAAGTTTTGCAAAAGATTTTTTTAAATATCTCCAAAAATATTTTTGCTACAGCCTATTATCATAATATTGGCGGAATCTGTGAACTACCAGTGATCACAAAAAACACTTAAAATCGCTCTATCTCTTCTAGCTTAGCCAGAAAACGCGTTTTTGCAAAAGATTTTTTAAATATCTCCAAAAATATTTTTGCTACAGCCTATTATCATATATTGGCGGAATCTGTGGACTCCCAGTGATCACAAAAAACACTTAAAATCGCTCTATCTCTTCTAGTTTAGCCAGAAAACGCGTTTAAAGTTTTGCAAAAGATTTTTTTAAATATCTCCAAAAATATTTTTGCTACAGCCTATTATCATATATTGGCGGAATCTGTGGACTCCCAGTGATCACAAAAAAACACTTAAAATCGCTATATCTCTTCTAGTTTAGCCAGAAAACGCGTTTAAAGTTTTGCAAAAGATTTTTTTTAATATCTCCAAAAATATTTTTGCTACAGCCTATTATCATATATTGGCGGAATCTGTGAACTCCCAGTGATCACAAAAAACACTAAAAATCGCTCTATCTCTTCTAGTTTAGCCAGAAAACGCGTTTAAAATTTTGCAAAAGATTTTTTTAATATCTCCATAAATATTTTTGCTACAGCCTATTATCATATATTGGCGGAATCTGTGGACTCCCAGTGATCACAAGAAACACTTAAAATCGCTCTATCTCTTCTAGTTTAGCCAGAAAACGCGTTTAAAGTTTTGCAAAAGATTTTTTTTAAATATCTCCAAAAATATTTTTGCTACAGCCTATTATCATATATTGGCGGAATCTGTGAACTACCAGTGATCACAAAAAACACTTATCGCTCTATCTCTTCTAGTTTAGCCAGAAAACGCGTTTAAAGTTTTGCAAAAGATTTTTTTAAATATCTCCAAAAATATTTTTGCTACAGCCAATTATCATATATTGGCGGAATCTGTGGACTCCCAGTGATCACAAGAAACACTTAAAATCGCTCTATCTCTTCTAGTTTAGCCAGAAAACGCGTTTAAAGTTTTGCAAAAGATTTTTTAAATATCTCCAAAAATATTTTTGCTACAGCCTATTATCATATATTGGCGGAATCTGTGAACTACCAGTGATCACAAAAAACACTTAAAATCGCTCTATCTCTTCTAGTTTAGCCAGAAAATGCGTTTAAAGTTTTGCAAAAGATTTTTTTAAATATCTCCAAAAATATTTTTGCTACAGCCTATTATCATATATTGGCGGAATCTGTGGACTCCCAGTGATCACAAGAAACACTTAAAATCGCTCTATCTCTTCTAGTTTAGCCAGAAAATGCGTTTAAAGTTTTGCAAAAGATTTTTTTAAATATCTCCAAAAATATTTTTGCTACAGCCTATTATCATATATTGGCGGAATCTGTGGACTCCCAGTGATCACAAGAAACACTTAAAATCGCTCTATCTCTTCTAGTTTAGCCAGAAAACGCGTTTAAAGTTTTGCAAAAGATTTTTTTAAATATCTCCAAAAATATTTTTGCTACAGCCTATTATCATATATTGGCGGAATCTGTGAACTACCAGTGATCACAAAAAACACTTAAAATCGCTCTATCTCTTCTAGTTTAGCCAGAAAACGCGTTTAAAGTTTTGCAAAAGATTTTTTTAAATATCTCCAAAAATATTTTTGCTACAGCCTATTATCATATATTGGCGGAATCTGTGGACTCACAGTGATCACAAAAAACACTTAAAATCGCTCTATCTCTTCTAGTTTAGCCTGAAAACGCGTTTAAAGTTTTGCAAAAGATTTTTTTAAATATCTCCAAAAATATTTTTGCTACAGCCTATTATCATATATTGGCGGAATCTGTGGACTCCCCAATGATCACAA
This sequence comes from Condylostylus longicornis, assembly GCF_029603195.1. Taxonomy (NCBI): domain Eukaryota; kingdom Metazoa; phylum Arthropoda; class Insecta; order Diptera; family Dolichopodidae; genus Condylostylus; species Condylostylus longicornis. The sequence goes on from NW_026578453.1 coordinate 2,778, forward strand.
GAAACGCTTAAAATCGCTCTATCTCTTCTAGTTTAGCCAGAAAACGCGTTTAAAGTTTTGCAAAAGATTTTTTTAAATATCTCCAAAAATATTTTTGCTACAGCCTATTATCATATATTGGCGGAATCTGTGAACTCCCAGTGATCACAAAAAACACTTAAAATCGCTCTATCTCTTCTAGTTTAGCCAGAAAACGAGTTTAAGGTTTTACAAAAGATTTTTTTAAATATCTCCAAAAATATTTTTGCTACAGCCTATTATCATATATTGGCGGAATCTGTGGACTCCCAGTGATCACAAGAAACACTTAAAATCGCTCTATCTCTTCTAGTTTAGCCAGAAAACGCGTTTAAAGTTTTGCAAAAGATTTTTTTAAATATCTCCATAAATATTTTTGCTACAGCCTATTATCATATATTGGCGGAATCTGTGGACTCCCAGTGATCACAAGAAACACTTAAAATCGCTCTATCTCTTCTAGTTTAGCCAGAAAACGCGTGTAAAGTTTTGCAAAAGATTTTTTTAAATATCTCCAAAAATATTTTTGCTACAGCCTACTATCATATATTAGCGGAATCTGTGGACTCCCAGTGATCACAAGAAACACTTAAAATCGCTCTATCTCTTATAGTTTAGCCAGAAAACGCGTTTAAAGTTTTGCAAAAGATTTTTTTAAATATCTCCATAAATATTTTTGCTACAGCCTATTATCATATATTGGCGGAATCTGTGAACTCCCAGTGATCACAAAAAACACTTAAAATCGCTCTATCTCTTCTAGTTTAGCCAGAAAACGCGTTTAAAATTTTGCAAAAGATTTTTTAAATATCTCCAAAAATATTTTTGCTACAGCCTATTATCATATATTGGCGGATCTGTGGACCAGTGATCACAAAAAACACTTAAAATCGCTCTATCTCTTCTAGTTTAGCCAGAAAACGCGTTTAAAATTTTGCAAAAGTTTTTTTTTAATATCTCCATAAATATTTTTGCTACAGCCTATTATCATATATTGGCGGAATCTGTGGACTCCCAGTGATCACAAAAAACACTTAAAATCGCTCTATCTCTTCTAGTTTAACCAGAAAACGCGTTTAAAGTTTTGCAAAAGATTTTTTTAAATATCTCCAAAAATATTTTTGCTACAGCCTATTATCATATATTGGCGGAATCTGTGGACTCCCAGTGATCACAAAAAACACTTATCGCTCTATCTCTTCTAGTTTAGCCAGAAAACGCGTTTAAAGTTTTGCAAAAGATTTTTTTAAATATCTCCAAAAATATTTTTGCTACAGCCTATTATCATATATTGGCGGAATCTGTGGACTCCCAGTGATCACAAAAAACACTTAAAATCGCTCTATCTCTTCTAGTTTAGCCAGAAAACGCGTTTAAAGTTTTGCAAAAGATTTTTTTAAATATCTCCAAAAATATTTTTGCTACAGCCTATTATCATATATTGGCGGAATCTGTGGACTCCCAGTGATCACAAAAAACACTTAAAATCGCTCTATCTCTTCTAGTTTAGCCAGAAAACGCGTTTAAAGTTTTGCAAAAGATTTTTTTAAATATCTCCAAAAATATTTTTGCTACAGCCTATTATCATAATATTGGCGGAATCTGTGAACTACCAGTGATCACAAAAAAACACTTAAAATCGCTCTATCTCTTCTAGCTTAGCCAGAAAACGCGTTTAAAGTTTTGCAAAAGTTTTTTTTTAATATCTCCATAAATATTTTTGCTACAGCCTATTATCATATATTGGCGGAATCTGTGGACTCCCAGTGATCACAAAAAACACTTAAAATCGCTCTATCTCTTCTAGTTTAGCCAGAAAACGCGTTTAAAGTTTTGCAAAAGATTTTTTTAAATATCTCCAAAAATATTTTTGCTACAGCCTATTATCATATATTGGCGGAATCTGTGGACTCCCAGTGATCACAAGAAACACTTAAAATCGCTCTATCTCTTCTACTTTAGCCAGAAAACGCGTTTAAAGTTTTGCAAAAGATTTTTTTAAATATCTCCAAAAATATTTTTGCTACAGCCTATTATCATATATTGGCGGAATCTGTGGGACTCCCAGTGATCACAAAAAACACTTAAAATCGCTCTATCTCTTCTAGTTTAGCCAGAAAACGCGTTTAAAGTTTTGCAAAAGATTTTTTTAAATATCTCCAAAAATATTTTTGCTACAGCCTATTATCATAATATTGGCGGAATCTGTGAACTACCAGTGATCACAAAAAACACTTAAAATCGCTCTATCTCTTCTAGCTTAGCCAGAAAACGCGTTTAAAGTTTTCCAAAAGATTTTTTAAATATCTCCAAAAATATTTTTGCTACAGCCTATTATCATATATTGGCGGAATCTGTGGACTCCCAGTGATCACAAAAAACACTTAAAATCGCTCTATCTCTTCTAGTTTAGCCAGAAAACGCGTTTAAAGTTTTGCAAAAGATTTTTTTAAATATCTCCAAAAATATTTTTGCTGCAGCCTATTATCATATATTGGCGGAATCTGTGGACTCCCAGTGATCACAAAAAACACTTAAAATCGCTCTATCTCTTCTAGTTTAGCCAGAAAACGCGTTTAAAGTTTTGCAAAAGATTTTTTTTAATATCTCCAAAAATATTTTTGCTACAGCCTATTATCATATATTGGCGGAATCTGTGAACTCCCAGTGATCACAAAAAACACTAAAAATCGCTCTATCTCTTCTAGTTTAGCCAGAAAACGCGTTTAAAATTTTGCAAAAGATTTTTTTAATATCTCCATAAATATTTTTGCTACAGCCTATTATCATATATTGGCGGAATCTGTGGACTCCCAGTGATCACAAGAAACACTTAAAATCGCTCTATCTCTTCTAGTTTAGCCAGAAAACGCGTTTAAAGTTTTGCAAAAGATTTTTTTAAATATCTCCAAAAATATTTTTGCTACAGCCTATTATCATATATTGGCGGAATCTGTGAACTACCAATGATCACAAAAAACACTTATCGCTCTATCTCTTCTAGTTTAGCCAGAAAACGCGTTTAAAGTTTTGCAAAAGATTTTTTTAAATATCTCCAAAAATATTTTTGCTACAGCCAATTATCATATATTGGCGGAATCTGTGGACTCCCAGTGATCACAAGAAACACTTAAAATCGCTCTATCTCTTCTAGTTTAGCCAGAAAACGCGTTTAAAGTTTTGCAAAAGATTTTTTAAATATCTCCAAAAATATTTTTGCTACAGCCTATTATCATATATTGGCGGAATCTGTGAACTACCAGTGATCACAAAAAACACTTAAAATCGCTCTATCTCTTCTAGTTTAGCCAGAAAATGCGTTTAAAGTTTTGCAAAAGATTTTTTTAAATATCTCCAAAAATATTTTTGCTACAGCCTATTATCATATATTGGCGGAATCTGTGGACTCCCAGTGATCACAAGAAACACTTAAAATCGCTCTATCTCTTCTAGTTTAGCCAGAAAATGCGTTTAAAGTTTTGCAAAAGATTTTTTTAAATATCTCCAAAAATATTTTTGCTACAGCCTATTATCATATATTGGCGGAATCTGTGGACTCCCAGTGATCACAAGAAACACTTAAAATCGCTCTATCTCTTCTAGTTTAGCCAGAAAACGCGTTTAAAGTTTTGCAAAAGATTTTTTTAAATATCTCCAAAAATATTTTTGCTACAGCCTATTATCATATATTGGCGGAATCTGTGAACTACCAGTGATCACAAAAAACACTTAAAATCGCTCTATCTCTTCTAGTTTAGCCAGAAAACGCGTTTAAAGTTTTGCAAAAGATTTTTTTAAATATCTCCAAAAATATTTTTGCTACAGCCTATTATCATATATTGGCGGAATCTGTGGACTCACAGTGATCACAAAAAACACTTAAAATCGCTCTATCTCTTCTAGTTTAGCCAGAAAACGCGTTTAAAGTTTTGCAAAAGATTTTTTTAAATATCTCCAAAAATATTTTTGCTACAGCCTATTATCATATATTGGCGGAATCTGTGGACTCCCAGTGATCACAAGAAACGCTTAAAATCGCTCTATCTCTTCTAGTTTAGCCAGAAAACGCGTTTAAAGTTTTGCAAAAGATTTTTTTAAATATCTCCAAAAATATTTTTGCTACAGCCTATTATCATATATTGGCGGAATCTGTGAACTCCCAGTGATCACAAAAAACACTTAAAATCGCTCTATCTCTTCTAGTTTAGCCAGAAAACGAGTTTAAGGTTTTACAAAAGATTTTTTTAAATATCTCCAAAAATATTTTTGCTACAGCCTATTATCATATATTGGCGGAATCTGTGGACTCCCAGTGATCACAAGAAACACTTAAAATCGCTCTATCTCTTCTAGTTTAGCCAGAAAACGCGTTTAAAGTTTTGCAAAAGATTTTTTTAAATATCTCCATAAATATTTTTGCTACAGCCTATTATCATATATTGGCGGAATCTGTGGACTCCCAGTGATCACAAGAAACACTTAAAATCGCTCTATCTCTTCTAGTTTAGCCAGAAAACGCGTGTAAAGTTTTGCAAAAGATTTTTTTAAATATCTCCAAAAATATTTTTGCTACAGCCTACTATCATATATTAGCGGAATCTGTGGACTCCCAGTGATCACAAGAAACACTTAAAATCGCTCTATCTCTTATAGTTTAGCCAGAAAACGCGTTTAAAGTTTTGCAAAAGATTTTTTTAAATATCTCCATAAATATTTTTGCTACAGCCTATTATCATATATTGGCGGAATCTGTGAACTCCCAGTGATCACAAAAAACACTTAAAATCGCTCTATCTCTTCTAGTTTAGCCAGAAAACGCGTTTAAAATTTTGCAAAAGATTTTTTAAATATCTCCAAAAATATTTTTGCTACAGCCTATTATCATATATTGGCGGATCTGTGGACCAGTGATCACAAAAAACACTTAAAATCGCTCTATCTCTTCTAGTTTAGCCAGAAAACGCGTTTAAAGTTTTGCAAAAGATTTTTTTAAATATCTCCAAAAATATTTTTGCTACAGCCTATTATCATATATTGGCGGAATCTGTGAACTCCCAGTGATCACAAAAAACACTTAAAATCGCTCTATCTCTTCTAGTTTAGCCAGAAAACGCGTTTAAAATTTTGCAAAAGATTTTTTTTAATATCTCCATAAATATTTTTGTTACAGCCTATTATCATATATTGGCGGAATCTGTGGACTCCCAGTGATCACAAAAAACACTTAAAATCGCTCTATCTCTTCTAGTTTAGCCAGAAAACGCGTTTAAAGTTTTGCAAAAGATTTTTTTAAATATCTCCAAAAATATTTTTGCTACAGCCTATTATCATATATTGGCGGAATCTGTGGACTCCCAGTGATCACAAGAAACACTTAAAATCGCTCTATCTCTTCTAGTTTAGCCAGAAAACGCGTTTAAAGTTTTGCAAAAGATTTTTTAAATATCTCCAAAAATATTTTTGCTACAGCCTATTATCATATATTGGCGGAATCTGTGGACTCCCAGTGATCACAAAAAACACTTAAAATCGCTCTATCTCTTCTAGTTTAGCCAGAAAACGCGTTTAAAGTTTTGCAAAATATTTTTTTAAATATCTCCAAAAATATTTTTGCTATAGCCTATTATCATATATTGGCGGAATCTGTGGACTCCCAGTGATCACAAAAAACACTTAAAATCGCTCTATATCTTCTAGTTTAGCCAGAAAATGCGTTTAAAGTTTTGCAAAAATTTTTTTAAATATCTCCAAAAATATTTTTGCTACAGCCTATTATCATATATTGGCGGAATCTGTGGACTCCCAGTGATCACAAGAAACACTTAAAATCGCTCTATCTCTTCTAGTTTAGCCAGAAAATGCGTTTAAAGTTTTGCAAAAGATTTTTTTAAATATCTCCAAAAATATTTTTGCTACAGCCTATTATCATATATTGGCGGAATCTGTGAACTACCAGTGATCACAAAAAACACTTAAAATCGCTCTATCTCTTCTAGTTTAGCCAGAAAACGCGTTTAAAGTTTTGCAAAAGATTTTTTTAAATATCTCCAAAAATATTTTTGCTACAGCCTATTATCATATATTGGCGGAATCTGTGGACTCCCAGTGATCACAAGAAACACTTAAAATCGCTCTATCTCTTCTAGTTTAGCCAGAAAACGCGTTTAAAGTTTTGCAAAAGATTTTTTTAAATATCTAAAAAAATATTTTTGCTACAGCCTATTATCATATATTGGCGGAATCTGTGGACTCCCAGTGATCACAAAAAACACTTAAAATCGCTCTATCTCTTCTAGTTTAGCCAGAAAACGAGTTTAAAGTTTTGCAAAAGATTTTTTTAAATATCTCCAAAAATATTTTTGCTACAGCCTATTATCATAATATTGGCGGAATCTGTGAACTACCAGTGATCACAAAAAACACTTAAAATCGCTCTATCTCTTCTAGTTTAGCCAGAAAACGCGTTTAAAGTTTTGCAAAAGATTTTTTAAATATCTCCAAAAATATTTTTGCTACAGCTTATTATCATATATTGGCGGAATCTGTGGACTCCCAGTGATCACAAAAAACACTTAAAATCGCTCTATCTCTTCTAGTTTAGCCAGAAAACGCGTTTAAAGTTTTGCAAAAGATTTTTTTAAATATCTCCAAAAATATTTTTGCTACAGCCTATTATCATATATTGGCGGAATCTGTGAACTCCCAATGATCACAAAACACACTTAAAATCGCTCTATCTCTTCTAGTTTAGCCAGAAAACGCGTTTAAAATTTTGCAAAAGATTTTTTTTAATATCTCCAAAAATATTTTTGCTACAGCCTATTATCATATATTGGCGGAATCTGTGGACTCCCAGTGATCACAAAAAACACTTAAAATCGCTCTATCTCTTCTAGTTTAGCCAGAAAACGCGTTTAAAGTTTTGCAAAAGATTTTTTTAAATATCTCCAAAAATATTTTTGCTACAGCCTATTATCATATATTGGCGGAATCTGTGAACTCCCAGTGATCACAAAAAACACTTAAAATCGCTCTATCTCTTCTAGTTTAGCCAGAAAACGCGTTTAAAGTTTTGCAAAAGATTTTTTAAATATCTCCAAAAATATTTTTGCTACAGCCTATTATCATATATTGGCGGAATCTGTGGACTCCCAGTGATCACAAAAAACACTTAAAATCGCTCTATCTCTTCTATTTTAGCCAGAAAACGCGTTTAAAGTTTTGCAAAATATTTTTTTAAATATCTCCAAAAATATTTTTGCTATAGCCTATTATCCTATATTGGCGGAATCTGTGGACTTCCAGTGATCACAAAAAACACTTAAAATCGCTCTATCTCTTCTAGTTTAGCCAGAAAATGCGTTTAAAGTTTTGCAAAAATTTTTTTAAATATCTCCAAAAATATTTTTGCTACAGCTTATTATCATATATTGGCGGAATCTGTGGACTCCCAGTGATCACAAGAAACACTTAAAATCGCTCTATCTCTTCTAGTTTAGCCAGAAAATGCGTTTAAAGTTTTGCAAAAGATTTTTTTAAATATCTCCAAAAATATTTTTGCTACAGCCTATTATCATATATTGGCGGAATCTGTGAACTACCAGTGATCACAAAAAACACTTAAAATCGCTCTATCTCTTCTAGTTTAGCCAGAAAACGCGTTTAAAGTTTTGCAAAAGATTTTTTTAAATATCTCCAAAAATATTTTTGCTACAGCCTATTATCATATATTGGCGGAATCTGTGAACTCCCAGTGATCACAAAACACACTTAAAATCGCTCTATCTCTTCTAGTTTAGCCAGAAAACGCGTTTAAAATTTTGCAAAAGATTTTTTTTAATATCTCCAAAAATATTTTTGCTACAGCCTATTATCATATATTGGCGGAATCTGTGAACTACCAGTGATCACAAAAAACACTTAAAATCGCTCTATCTCTTCTAGTTTAGCCAGAAAACGCGTTTAAAGTTTTGCAAAAGATTTTTTTAAATATCTCCAAAAATATTTTTGCTACAGCCTATTATCATATATTGGCGGAATCTGTGGACTCCCAGTGATCACAAGAAACACTTAAAATCGCTCTATCTCTTCTAGTTTAGCCAGAAAACGCGTTTAAAGTTTTGCAAAAGATTTTTTTAAATATCTCCAAAAATATTTTTGCTACAGCCTATTATCATATATTGGCGGAATCTGTGGACTCCCAGTGATCACAAGAAACACTTAAAATCGCTCTATCTCTTCTAGTTTAGCCAGAAAACGCGTTTAAAGTTTTGCAAAAGATTTTTTTAAATATCTCCAAAAATATTTTTGCTACAGCCTATTATCATATATTGGCGGAATCTGTGAACTACCAGTGATCACAGAAAACACTTAAACTCGCTCTATCTCTTCTAGTTTAGCCAGAAAACGCGTGTAAAGTTTTGCAAAAGATTTTTTTAAATATCTCCAAAAATATTTTTGCTACAGCCTATTATCATATATTGGCGGAATCTGTGAACTCCCAGTGATCACAAAAAACACTTAAAATCGCTCTATCTCTTCTAGTTTAGCCAGAAAACGCGTTTAAAGTTTTGCAAAAGATTTTTTTTAATATCTCCAAAAATATTTTTGCCACAACCTATTGTCATATATTGGCGGAATCTGTGAACTCCCAGTGATCACAAAAAACACTTAAAATCGCTCTATCTCTTCTAGTTTAGCCAGAAAACGAGTTTAAAGTTTTGCAAAAGATTTTTTTAAATATCTCCAAAAATATTTTTGCTACAGCCTATTATCATATATTGGCGGAATCTGTGGACTCCCAGTGATCACAAGAAACACTTAAAATCGCTCTATCTCTTCTAGTTTAGCCAGAAAACGCGTTTAAAGTTTTGCAAAAGATTTTTTTAAATATCTCCAAAAATATTTTTGCTACAGCCTATTATCATATATTGGCGGAATCTGTGAACTACCAGTGATCACAAAAAACACTTAAAATCGCTCTATCTCTTCTAGTTTAGCCAGAAAACGCGTTTAAAGTTTTGCAAAAGATTTTTTTTAATATCTCCAAAAATATTTTTGCCACAACCTATTGTCATATATTGGCGGAATCTGTGGACTCCCAGTGATCACAAGAAACACTTAAAATCGCTCTATCTCTTCTAGTTTAGCCAGAAAACGCGTTTAAAGTTTTGCAAAAGATTTTTTTAAATATCTCCAAAAATATTTTTGCTACAGCCTATTATCATATATTGGCGGAATCTGTGGACTCCCAGTGATCACAAAAAACACTTAAAATCGCTCTATCTCTTCTAGTTTAGCCAGAAAACGCGTTTAAAGTTTTGCAAAAGATTTTTTTAAATATCTCCAAAAATATTTTTGCTACAGCCTATTATCATATATTGGCGGAATCTGTGAACTACCAGTGATCACAGAAAACACTTAAACTCGCTCTATCTCTTCTAGTTTAACCAGAAAACGCGTGTAAAGTTTTGCAAAAGATTTTTTTTAAATATCTCCAAAAATATTTTTGCTACAGCCTATTATCATATATTGGCGGAATCTGTGGACTCCCAGTGATCACAAGAAACACTTAAAATCGCTCTATCTCTTCTAGTTTAGCCAGAAAACGCGTTTAAAGTTTTGCAAAAGATTTTTTTAAATATCTCCAAAAATATTTTTGCTACAGCCTATTATCATATATTGGCGGAATCTGTGGACTCACAGTGATCACAAGAAACACTTAAAATCGCTCTATCTCTTCTAGTTTAGCCAGAAAACGCGTTTAAAGTTTTGCAAAAGATTTTTTTAAATATCTCCAAAAATATTTTTGCTACAGCCTATTATCATATATTGGCGGAATCTGTGAACTCCCAGTGATCACAAAAAACACTTAAAATCGCTCTATCTCTTCTAGTTTAGCCAGAAAACGCGTTTAAAGTTTTGCAAAAGATTTTTTTTAATATCTCCAAAAATATTTTTGCTACAACCTATTGTCATATATTGGCGGAATCTGTGAACTCGCAGTGATCACAAAAAACACTTAAAATCGCTCTATCTCTTCTAGTTTAGCCAGAAAACGAGTTTAAAGTTTTGCAAAAGATTTTTTTAAATATCTCCAAAAATATTTTTGCTACAGCCTATTATCATATATTGGCGGAATCTGTGGACTCCCAGTGATCACAAGAAACACTTAAAATCGCTCTATCTCTTCTAGTTTAGCCAGAAAACGCGTTTAAAGTTTTGCAAAAGATTTTTTTAAATATCTCCAAAAATATTTTTGCTACAGCCTATTATCATATATTGGCGGAATCTGTGAACTCCCAGTGATCACAAAAAACACTTAAAATCGCTCTATCTCTTCTAGTTTAGCCAGAAAACGCGTGTAAAGTTTTGCAAAAGATTTTTTTAAATATCTCCAAAAATATTTTTGCTACAGCCTATTATCATATATTGGCGGAATCTGTGGACTCCCAGTGATCACAAGAAACACTTAAAATCGCTCTATCTCTTCTAGTTTAGCCAGAAAACGCGTTTAAAGTTTTGCAAAAGATTTTTTTAAATATCTCCAAAAATATTTTTGCTACAGCCTATTATCATATATTGGCGGAATCTGTGGACTCACAGTGATCACAAAAAACGCTTAAAATCGCTCTATCTCTTCTAGTTTAGCCAGAAAACACGTTTAAAGTTTTGCAAAAGATTTTTTTAAATATCTCCAAAAATATTTTTGCTACAGCCTATTATCATATATTGGCGGAATCTGTGAACTACCAGTGATCACAAAAAACACTTAAAATCGCTCTATCTCTTCTAGTTTAGCCAGAAAACGCGTGTAAAGTTTTGCAAAAGATTTTTTTAAATATCTCCAAAAATATTTTTGCTACAGCCTATTATCATATATTGGCGGAATCTGTGAACTCCCAATGATCACAAGAAACACTTAAAATCGCTATATCTCTTCTAGTTTAGCCAGAAAACGCGTTTAAAGTTTTGCAAAAGATTTTTTTAAATATCTCCATAAATATTTTTGCTACAGCCTATTATCATATATTGGCGGAATCTGTGAACTCCCAGTGATCACAAAAAACACTTAAAATCGCTCTATCTCTTCTAGTTTAGCCAGAAAACGCGTTTAAAATTTTGCAAAAGATTTTTTTTAATATCTCCATAAATATTTTTGCTACAGCCTATTATCATATATTGGCGGAATCTGTGGACTCCCAGTGATCACAAAAAACACTTAAAATCGCTCTATCTCTTCTAGTTTAGCCAGAAAACGCTTTTAAAGTTTTGCAAAAGATTTTTTTAAATATCTCCAAAAATATTTTTGCTACAGCCTATTATCATATATTGGCGGAATCTGTGGACTCCCAGTGATCACAAAAAACACTTATCGCTCTATCTCTTCTAGTTTAGCCAGAAAACGCGTTTAAAATTTTGCAAAAGATTTTTTTAAATATCTCCAAAAATATTTTTGCTACAGCCTATTATCATATATTGGCGGAATCTGTGAACTACCAGTGATCACAAAAAACACTTAAAATCGCTCTATCTCTTCTAGTTTAGCCAGAAAACGCGTTTAAAGTTTTGCAAAAGATTTTTTAAATATCTCCAAAAATATTTTTGCTACAGCCTATTATCATATATTGGCGGAATCTGTGGACTCCCAGTGATCACAAGAAACACTTAAAATCGCTCTATCTCTTCTAGTTTAGCCAGAAAACGCGTTTAAAGTTTTGCAAAAGATTTTTTTAAATATCTCCATAAATATTTTTGCTACAGCCTATTATCATATATTGGCGGAATCTGTGGACTCCCAGTGATCACAAAAAACACTTAAAATCGCTCTATCTCTTCTAGTTTAGCCAGAAAACGCGTTTAAAGTTTTGCAAAAAATTTTTTAAATATCTCCAAAAATATTTTTGCTACAGCTTATTATTAGAGAATCTGTGGACTCCCAGTGATCACAAAAAACACTTAAAATCGCTCTATCTCTTCTAGTTTAGCCAGAAAACGCGTTTAAAGTTTTGCAAAATATTTTTTTAAATATCTCCAAAAATATTTTTGCTACAGCCTATTATCATATATTGGCGGAATCTGTGGACTCCCAGTGATCACAAAAAACACTTAAAATCGCTCTATCTCTTCTAGTTTAGCCAGAAAATGCGTTTAAAGTTTTGCAAAAATTTTTTTAAATATCTCCAAAAATATTTTTGCTACAGCCTATTATCATATATTGGCGGAATCTGTGGACTCCCAGTGATCACAAGAAACACTTAAAATCGCTCTATCTCTTCTAGTTTAGCCAGAAAACGCGTTTAAAGTTTTGCAAAAGATTTTTTTAAATATCTCCAAAAATATTTTTGCTACAGCCTATTATCATATATTGGCGGAATCTGTGAACTACCAGTGATCACAAAAAACACTTAAAATCGCTCTATCTCTTCTAGTTTAGCCAGAAAACGCGTTTAAAGTTTTGCAAAAGATTTTTTTAAATATCTCCAAAAATATTTTTGCTACAGCCTATTATCATATATTGGCGGAATCTGTGGACTCCCAGTGATCACAAGAAACACTTAAAATCGCTCTATCTCTTCTAGTTTAGCCAGAAAACGCGTTTAAAGTTTTGCAAAAGATTTTTTTAAATATCTAAAAAAATATTTTTGCTACAGCCTATTATCATATATTGGCGGAATCTGTGGACTCCCAGTGATCACAAAAAACACTTAAAATCGCTCTATCTCTTCTAGTTTAGCCAGAAAACGAGTTTAAAGTTTTGCAAAAGATTTTTTTAAATATCTCCAAAAATATTTTTGCTACAGCCTATTATCATAATATTGGCGGAATCTGTGAACTACCAGTGATCACAAAAAACACTTAAAATCGCTCTATCTCTTCTAGTTTAGCCAGAAAACGCGTTTAAAGTTTTGCAAAAGATTTTTTAAATATCTCCAAAAATATTTTTGCTACAGCCTATTATCATATATTGGCGGAATCTGTGGACTCCCAGTGATCACAAAAAACACTTAAAATCGCTCTATCTCTTCTAGTTTAGCCAGAAAACGCGTTTAAAGTTTTGCAAAAAATTTTTTAAATATCTCCAAAAATATTTTTGCTACAGCTTATTATTAGAGAATCTGTGGACTCCCAGTGATCACAAAAAACACTTAAAATCGCTCTATCTCTTCTAGTTTAGCCAGAAAATGCGTTTAAAGTTTTGCAAAAATTTTTTTAAATATCTCCAAAAATATTTTTGCTACAGCCTATTATCATATATTGGCGGAATCTGTGGACTCCCAGTGATCACAAGAAACACTTAAAATCGCTCTATCTCTTCTAGTTTAGCCAGAAAACGCGTTTAAAGTTTTGCAAGAGATTTTTTTAAATATCTCCAAAAATATTTTTGCTACAGCCTATTATCATATATTGGCGGAATCTGTGAACTACCAGTGATCACAAAAAACACTTAAAATCGCTCTATCTCTTCTAGTTTAGCCAGAAAACGCGTTTAAAGTTTTGCAAAAGATTTTTTTAAATATCTCCAAAAATATTTTTGCTACAGCCTATTATCATATATTGGCGGAATCTGTGGACTCCCAGTGATCACAAGAAACACTTAAAATCGCTCTATCTCTTCTAGTTTAGCCAGAAAACGCGTTTAAAGTTTTGCAAAAGATTTTTTTAAATATCTAAAAAAATATTTTTGCTACAGCCTATTATCATATATTGGCGGAATCTGTGGACTCCCAGTGATCACAAAAAACACTTAAAATCGCTCTATCTCTTCTAGTTTAGCCAGAAAACGAGTTTAAAGTTTTGCAAAAGATTTTTTTAAATATCTCCAAAAATATTTTTGCTACAGCCTATTATCATAATATTGGCGGAATCTGTGAACTACCAGTGATCACAAAAAACACTTAAAATCGCTCTATCTCTTCTAGTTTAGCCAGAAAATGCGTTTAAAGTTTTGCAAAAGATTTTTTAAATATCTCCAAAAATATTTTTGCTACAGCCTATTATCATATATTGGCGGAATCTGTGGACTCCCAGTGATCACAAAAAACACTTAAAATCGCTCTATCTCTTCTAGTTTAGCCAGAAAACGCGTTTAAAGTTTTGCAAAAGATTTTTTTAAATATCTCCAAAAATATTTTTGCTACAGCCTATTATCATATATTGGCGGAATCTGTGAACACCCAGTGATCACAAAACACACTTAAAATCGCTCTATCTCTTCTAGTTTAGCCAGAAAACGCGTTTAAAATTTTGCAAAAGATTTTTTTTAATATCTCCAAAAATATTTTTGCTACAGCCTATTATCATATATTGGCGGAATCTGTGGACTCCCAGTGATCACAAAAAACACTTAAAATCGCTCTATCTCTTCTAGTTTAGCCAGAAAATGCGTTTAAAGTTTTGCAAAAGATTTTTTTAAATATCTCCAAAAATATTTTTGCTACAGCCTATTATCATATATTGGCGGAATCTGTGAACTACCAGTGATCACAAAAAACACTTAAAATCGCTCTATCTCTTCTAGTTTAGCCAGAAAACGCCTTTAAAGTTTTGCAAAAGATTTTTTTAAATATCTCCAAAAATATTTTTGCTACAGCCTATTATCATATATTGGCGGAATCTGTGGACTCCCAGTGATCACAAGAAACACTTAGAATCGCTCTATCTCTTCTAGTTTAGCCAGAAAACGAGTTTAAAGTTTTGCAAAAGATTTTTTTAAATATCTCCAAAAATATTTTTGCTACAGCCTATTATCATATATTGGCGGAATCTGTGGACACCCAGTGATCACAAGAAACACTTAAAATCGCTCTTTCTCTTCTAGTTTAGCCGGAAAACGCGTTTAAAGTTTTGCAAAAGATTTTTTTAAATATCTCCAAAAATATTTTTGCTACAGCCTATTATCATAATATATTGGCGGAATCTGTGGACACCCAGTGATCACAAGAAACACTTAAAATCGCTCTATCTCTTCTAGTTTAGCCAGAAAACGCGTTTAAAGTTTTGCAAAAGATTTTTTTAAATATCTCCATAAATATTTTTGCTACAGCCTATTATCATATATTGGCGGAATCTGTGGACTCCCAGTTATCACAAGAAACACTTAAAATCGCTCTATCTCTTCTAGTTTAGCCAGAAAACGCGTTTAAAGTTTTGCAAAAGATTTTTTTTAATATCTCCAAAAATATTTTTGCTACAGCCTATTATCATATATTAGCGGAATCTGTGCACTCCCAGTGATCACAAGAAACACTTAAAATCGCTCTATCTCTTCTAGTTTAGCCAGAAAACGCGTTTAAAGTTTTGCAAAAGATTTTTTTAAATATCTCCATAAATATTTTTGCTTCAGCCTATTATCATATATTGGCGGAATCTGTGAACTCCCAGTGATCACAAAAAACACTTAAAATCGCTCTATCTCTTCTAGTTTAGCCAGAAAACGCGTTTAAAGTTTTGCAAAAGATTTTTTTTAATATCTCTAAAAATATTTTTGCTACAACCTACTGTCATATATTGGCGGAATCTGTGAACTCCCAGTGATCACAAAAAACACTTAAAATCGCTCTATCTCTTCTAGTTTAGCCAGAAAACGAGTTTAAAGTTTTGCAAAAGATTTTTTTAAATATCTCCAAAAATATTTTTGCTACAGCCTATTATCATATATTGGCGGAATCTGTGGACTCCCAGTGATCACAAGAAACACTTAAAAACGCTCTATCTCTTCTAGTTTAGCCGGAAAACGCGTTTAAAGTTTTGCAAAAGATTTTTTAAATATCTCCAAAAATATTTTTGCTACAGCCTATTATCATATGTTGGCGGAATCTGTGGACTCCCAGTGATCACAAGAAACACTTAAAATCGCTCTATCTCTTCTAGTTTAGCCAGAAAACGCGTTTAAAGTTTTGCAAAAGATTTTTTTAAATATTTCCATAAATATTTTTGCTACAGCCTATTATCATATATTGGCGGAATCTGTGGACTCCCAGTGATCACAAGAAACACTTAAAAACGCGTTTAAAGTTTTGCAAAAGATTTTTTTAAATATCTCCAAAAATATTTTTGCTACAGCCTATTATCATATATTGGCGGAATCTGTGGACTCCCAGTTATCACAAGAAACACTTAAAATCGCTCTATCTCTTCTAGTTTAGCCAGAAAACGCGTGTAAAGTTTTGCAAAAGATTTTTTTTAATATCTCCAAAAATATTTTTGCTACAGCCTATTATCATATATTGGCGGAATCTGTGGACTCCCAGTGATCACAAGAAACACTTAAAAACGCGTTTAAAGTTTTGCAAAAGATTTTTTTAAATATCTCCAAAAATATTTTTGCTACAGCCTATTATCATATATTGGCGGAATCTGTGGACTCCCAGTTATCACAAGAAACACTTAAAATCGCTCTATCTCTTCTAGTTTAGCCAGAAAACGCGTGTAAAGTTTTGCAAAAGATTTTTTTTAATATCTCCAAAAATATTTTTGCTACAGCCTATTATCATATGTTGGCGGAATCTGTGGACTCCCAGTGATCACAAGAAACACTTAAAATCGCTCTATCTCTTCTAGTTTAGCCAGAAAACGCGTTTAAAGTTTTGCAAAAGATTTTTTTAAATATTTCCATAAATATTTTTGCTACAGCCTATTATCATATATTGGCGGAATCTGTGGACTCCCAGTGATCACAAGAAACACTTAAAAACGCGTTTAAAGTTTTGCAAAAATTTTTTTAAATATCTCCAAAAATATTTTTGCTACAGCCTATTATCATATATTAGCGGAATCTGTGCACTCCCAGTGATCACAAGAAACACTTAAAATCGCTCTATCTCTTCTAGTTTAGCCAGAAAACGCGTTTAAAGTTTTGCAAAAGATTTTTTTAAATATCTCCATAAATATTTTTGCTACAGCCTATTATCATATATTGGCGGAATCTGTGAACTCCCAGTGATCACAAAAAACACTTAAAATCGCTCTATCTCTTCTAGTTTAGCCAGAAAACGCGTTTAAAAGTTTTGCAAAAGATTTTTTTTAATATCTCTAAAAATATTTTTGCTACAACCTACTGTCATATATTGGCGGAATCTGTGAACTCCCAGTGATCACAAAAAACACTTAAAATCGCTCTATCTCTTCTAGTTTAGCCAGAAAACGCGTTTAAAGTTTTGCAAAAGATTTTTTTTAAATATTTCCATAAATATTTTTGCTACAGCCTATTATCATATATTGGCGGAATCTGTGCACTCCCAGTGATCACAAGAAACACTTAAAATCGCTCTATCTCTTCTAGTTTAGCCAGAAAACGCGTTTAAAGTTTTGCAAAAGATTTTTTTAAATATCTCCATAAATATTTTTGCTACAGCCTATTATCATATATTGGCGGAATCTGTGAACTACCAGTGATCACAAAAAACACTTAAAATCGCTCTATCTCTTCTAGTTTAGCCGGAAAACGCGTTTAAAGTTTTGCAAAAGATTTTTTAAATATCTCCAAAAATATTTTTGCTAGAGCCTATTATCATATGTTGGCGGAATCTGTGGACTCCCAGTGATCACAAGAAACACTTAAAATCGCTCTATCTCTTCTAGTTTAGCCAGAAAACGCGTTTAAAGTTTTGCAAAAGATTTTTTTAAATATTTCCATAAATATTTTTGCTACAGCCTATTATCATATATTGGCGGAATCTGTGGGCTCCCAGTGATCACAAGAAACACTTAAAAACGCGTTTAAAGTTTTGCAAAAGATTTTTTTAAATATCTCCAAAAATATTTTTGCTACAGCCTATTATCATATTATATTGGCGGAATCTGTGGACTCCCAGTGATCACAAGAAACACTTAAAATCGCTCTATCTCTTCTAGTTTAGCCAGAAAACGCGTTTAAAGTTTTGCAAAAGATTTTTTTAAATATCTCCATAAATATTTTTGCTACAGCCTATTATCATATATTGGCGGAATCTGTGGACTCCCAGTGATCACAAAAAACACTTAAAATCGCTCTATCTCTTCTAGTTTAGCCAGAAAACGCGTTTAAAGCTTTGCAAAAAGTTTTTTTAAATATCTCCAAAAATATTTTTGCTACAGCCTATTATCATATATTGGCGGAATCTGTGAACTCCCAGTGATCACAAAAAACACTTAAAATCGCACTATCTCTTCTAGTTTAGCCAGAAAACGCGTTTAAAGTTTTGCAAAAGACTTTTTTAAATATCTCCATAAATATTTTTGCTACAGCCTATTATCATATATTGGCGGAGTCTGTGGACTCCCAGTGATCACAAGAAACACTTAAAATCGCTCTATCTCTTCTAGTTTAGCCAGAAAACGAGTTTAAAGTTTTGCAAAAGATTTTTTTAAATATCTCCAAAAATGTTTTTGCTACAGCCTATTATCATATATTGGCGGAATCTGTGGACTCCCAGTGATCACAAAAAACACTTAAAATCGCTCTATCTCTTCTAGTTTAGCCAGAAAACGCGTTTTAAAGCTTTGCAAAAAGTTTTTTTTAAATATCTCCAAAAATATTTTTGCTACAGCCTATTATCATATATTGGCGGAATCTGTGAACTCCCAGTGATCACAAAAAACACTTAAAATCGCACTATCTCTTCTAGTTTAGCCAGAAAACGCGTTTAAAGTTTTGCAAAAGACTTTTTTAAATATCTCCATAAATATTTTTGCTACAGCCTATTATCATATATTGGCGGAGTCTGTGGACTCCCAGTGATCACAAGAAACACTTAAAATCGCTCTATCTCTTCTAGTTTAGCCAGAAAACGAGTTTAAAGTTTTGCAAAAGATTTTTTTTAAATATCTCCAAAAATATTTTTGCAACAGCCTATTATCATATATTGGCGGAATCTGTGGACTCCCAGTGATCACAAAAAACACTTAAAATCGCTCTATCTCTTCTAGTTTAGCCAGAAAACGCGTTTAAAGTTTTGCAAAAGATTTTTTTAAATATCTCCAAAAATATTTTTGCTACAGCCTATTATCATATATTGGCGGAATCTGTGGACTCCCAGTGATCACAAAAAACACTTAAAATCGCTCTATCTCTTCTAGTTTAGCCAGAAAACGAGTTTAAAGTTTTGCAAAAGGTTTTTTTAAATATCTCCAAAAATATTTTTGCTACAGCCTATTATCATATATTGGCGGAATCTGTGGACTCCCAGTGATCACAAAAAACACTTAAAATCGCTCTATCTCTTCTAGTTTAGCCAGAAAACGCGTTTAAAATTTTGCAAAAGATTTTTTTTAAATATCTCCAAAAATATTTTTGCTACAGCCAAAAATATTTTTGCTACAGCCTATTATCATATATTGGCGGAATCTGTGGACTCCCAGTGATCACAAAAAACACTTAAAATCGCTCTATCTCTTCTAGTTTAGCCAGAAAACGCGTTTAAAGTTTTGCAAAAGATTTTTTTAAATATCTCCATAAATATTTTTGCTACAGCCTATTATCATATATTGGCGGAATCTGTGAACTCCCAGTGATCACAAAAAACACTTAAAATCGCTCTATCTCTTCTAGTTTAGCCAGAAAACGCGTTTAAAAGCTTTGCAAAAAGTTTTTTTAAATATCTCCAAAAATATTTTTGCTACAGCCTATTATCATATATTGGCGGAATCTGTGAACTCCCAGTGATCACAAAAAAACACTTAAAATCGCACTATCTCTTCTAGTTTAGCCAGAAAACGCGTTTAAAGTTTTGCAAAAGACTTTTTTAAATATCTCCATAAATATTTTTGCTACAGCCTATTATCATATATTGGCGGAGTCTGTGGACTCCCAGTGATCACAAGAAACACTTAAAATCGCTCTATCTCTTCTAGTTTAGCCAGAAAACGAGTTTAAAGTTTTGCAAAAGATTTTTTTAAATATCTCCAAAAATGTTTTTGCTACAGCCTATTATCATATATTGGCGGAATCTGTGGACTCCCAGTGATCACAAGAAACACTTAAAATCGCTCTATCTCTTCTAGTTTAGCCAGAAAACGCGTTTAAAGTTTTGCAAAAGATTTTTTTAAATATTTCCATAAATATTTTTGCTACAGCCTATTATCATATATTGGCGGAATCTGTGGACTCCCAGTGATCACAAGAAACACTTAAAAACGCGTTTAAAGTTTTGCAAAAGATTTTTTTAAATATCTCCAAAAATATTTTTGCTACAGCCTATTATCATATTATATTGGCGGAATCTGTGGACTCCCAGTGATCACAAGAAACACTTAAAATCGCTCTATCTCTTCTAGTTTAGCCAGAAAACGCGTTTTAAAGTTTTGCAAAAGATTTTTTTAAATATCTAAAAAAAATATTTTTGCTACAGCCTATTATCATATATTGGCGGAATCTGTGGACTCCCAGTGATCACAAAAAACACTTAAAATCGCTCTATCTCTTCTAGTTTAGCCAGAAAACGCGTTTTAAAGCTTTGCAAAAAGTTTTTTTAAATATCTCCAAAAATATTTTTGCTACAGCCTATTATCATATATTGGCGGAATCTGTGGACTCCCAGTGATCACAAGAAACACTTAAAAACGCGTTTAAAGTTTTGCAAAAGATTTTTTTAAATATCTCCAAAAATATTTTTGCTACAGCCTATTATCATATTATATTGGCGGAATCTGTGGACTCCCAGTTATCACAAGAAACACTTAAAATCGCTCTATCTCTTCTAGTTTAGCCAGAAAACGCGTGTAAAGTTTTGCAAAAGATTTTTTTTAATATCTCCAAAAATATTTTTGCTACAGCCTATTATCATATATTGGCGGAATCTGTGGACTCCCAGTGATCACAAGAAACACTTAAAAAACGCGTTTAAAGTTTTGCAAAAGATTTTTTTAAATATCTCCAAAAATATTTTTGCTACAGCCTATTATCATATATTGGCGGAATCTGTGGACTCCCAGTTATCACAAGAAACACTTAAAATCGCTCTATCTCTTCTAGTTTAGCCAGAAAACGCGTGTAAAGTTTTGCAAAAGATTTTTTTTTAATATCTCCAAAAATATTTTTGCTACAGCCTATTATCATATGTTGGCGGAATCTGTGGACTCCCAGTGATCACAAGAAACACTTAAAATCGCTCTATCTCTTCTAGTTTAGCCAGAAAACGCGTTTAAAGTTTTGCAAAAGATTTTTTTAAAATATTTCCATAAATATTTTTGCTACAGCCTATTATCATATATTGGCGGAATCTGTGGACTCCCAGTGATCACAAGAAACACTTAAAAACGCGTTTAAAGTTTTGCAAAAATTTTTTTAAATATCTCCAAAAATATTTTTGTTACAGCCTATTATCATATATTAGCGGAATCTGTGCACTCCCAGTGATCACAAGAAACACTTAAAATCGCTCTATCTCTTCTAGTTTAGCCAGAAAACGCGTTTAAAGTTTTGCAAAAGATTTTTTTAAATATCTCCATAAATATTTTTGCTACAGCCTATTATCATATATTGGCGGAATCTGTGAACTCCCAGTGATCACAAAAAACACTTAAAATCGCTCTATCTCTTCTAGTTTAGCCAGAAAACGCGTTTAAAGTTTTGCAAAAGATTTTTTTTAATATCTCTAAAAATATTTTTGCTACAACCTACTGTCATATATTGGCGGAATCTGTGAACTCCCAGTGATCACAAAAAACACTTAAAATCGCTCTATCTCTTCTAGTTTAGCCAGAAAACGCGTTTAAAGTTTTGCAAAAGATTTTTTTAAATATTTCCATAAATATTTTTGCTACAGCCTATTATCATATATTGGCGGAATCTGTGCACTCCCAGTGATCACAAGAAACACTTAAAATCGCTCTATCTCTTCTAGTTTAGCCAGAAAACGCGTTTAAAGTTTTGCAAAAGATTTTTTTAAATATCTCCATAAATATTTTTGCTACAGCCTATTATCATATATTGGCGGAATCTGTGAACTACCAGTGATCACAAAAAACACTTAAAATCGCTCTATCTCTTCTAGTTTAGCCGGAAAACGCGTTTAAAGTTTTGCAAAAGATTTTTTAAATATCTCCAAAAATATTTTTGCTAGAGCCTATTATCATATATTGGCGGAATCTGTGGACTCCCAGTGATCACAAAAAAACACTTAAAATCGCTCTATCTCTTCTAGTTTAGCCAGAAAACGCGTTTAAAGCTTTGCAAAAGATTTTTTTTAATATCTCTAAAAATATTTTTTGCTACAACCTACTGTCATATATTGGCGGAATCTGTGAACTCCCAGTGATCACAAAAAACACTTAAAATCGCTCTATCTCTTCTAGTTTAGCCAGAAAAACGCGTTTAAAGTTTTGCAAAAGATTTTTTTAAATATTTCCATAAATATTTTTGCTACAGCCTATTATCATATATTGGCGGAATCTGTGCACTCCCAGTGATCACAAGAAACACTTAAAATCGCTCTATCTCTTCTAGTTTAGCCAGAAAACGCGTTTAAAGTTTTGCAAAAGATTTTTTTAAATATCTCCATAAATATTTTTGCTACAGCCTATTATCATATATTGGCGGAATCTGTGAACTACCAGTGATCACAAAAAACACTTAAAATCGCTCTATCTCTTCTAGTTTAGCCAGAAAACGCGTTTAAAGTTTTGCAAAAGATTTTTTTAAATATTTCCATAAATATTTTTGCTACAGCCTATTATCATATATTGGCGGAATCTGTGGACTCCCAGTGATCACAAAAAACACTTAAAATCGCTCTATCTCTTCTAGTTTAGCCAGAAAACGCGTTTAAAGCTTTGCAAAAAGTTTTTTTAAATATCTCCAAAAATATTTTTGCTACAGCCTATTATCATATATTGGCGGAATCTGTGGACTCCCAGTGATCACAAGAAACACTTAAAAACGCGTTTAAAGTTTTGCAAAAGATTTTTTTTAAATATCTCCAAAAATATTTTTGCTACAGCCTATTATCATATTATATTGGCGGAATCTGTGGACTCCCAGTTATCACAAGAAACACTTAAAATCGCTCTATCTCTTCTAGTTTAGCCAGAAAACGCGTGTAAAGTTTTGCAAAAGATTTTTTTTAATATCTCCAAAAATATTTTTTGCTACAGCCTATTATCATATATTGGCGGAATCTGTGGACTCCCAGTGATCACAAGAAACACTTAAAAACGCGTTTAAAGTTTTGCAAAAGATTTTTTTTAAATATCTCCAAAAATATTTTTGCTACAGCCTATTATCATATATTGGCGGAATCTGTGGACTCCCAGTTATCACAAGAAACACTTAAAATCGCTCTATCTCTTCTAGTTTAGCCAGAAAACGCGTGTAAAGTTTTGCAAAAGATTTTTTTTAATATCTCCAAAAATATTTTTGCTACAGCCTATTATCATATGTTGGCGGAATCTGTGGACTCCCAGTGATCACAAGAAACACTTAAAATCGCTCTATCTCTTCTAGTTTAGCCAGAAAACGCGTTTAAAGTTTTGCAAAAGATTTTTTTAAATATTTCCATAAATATTTTTGCTACAGCCTATTATCATATATTGGCGGAATCTGTGGACTCCCAGTGATCACAAGAAACACTTAAAAACGCGTTTAAAGTTTTGCAAAAATTTTTTTTAAATATCTCCAAAAATATTTTTGTTACAGCCTATTATCATATATTAGCGGAATCTGTGCACTCCCAGTGATCACAAGAAACACTTAAAATCGCTCTATCTCTTCTAGTTTAGCCAGAAAACGCGTTTTAAAGTTTTGCAAAAGATTTTTTTTAAATATCTCCATAAATATTTTTGCTACAGCCTATTATCATATATTGGCGGAATCTGTGAACTCCCAGTGATCACAAAAAACACTTAAAATCGCTCTATCTCTTCTAGTTTAGCCAGAAAACGCGTTTAAAGTTTTGCAAAAGATTTTTTTTAATATCTCTAAAAATATTTTTGCTACAACCTACTGTCATATATTGGCGGAATCTGTGAACTCCCAGTGATCACAAAAAACACTTAAAATCGCTCTATCTCTTCTAGTTTAGCCAGAAAACGCGTTTAAAGTTTTGCAAAAGATTTTTTTAAATATTTCCATAAATATTTTTGCTACAGCCTATTATCATATATTGGCGGAATCTGTGCACTCCCAGTGATCACAAGAAACACTTAAAATCGCTCTATCTCTTCTAGTTTAGCCAGAAAACGCGTTTAAAGTTTTGCAAAAGATTTTTTTAAATATCTCCATAAATATTTTTGCTACAGCCTATTATCATATATTGGCGGAATCTGTGAACTACCAGTGATCACAAAAAACACTTAAAATCGCTCTATCTCTTCTAGTTTAGCCGGAAAACGCGTTTTAAAGTTTTGCAAAAGATTTTTTAAATATCTCCAAAAATATTTTTGCTAGAGCCTATTATCATATGTTGGCGGAATCTGTGGACTCCCAGTGATCACAAGAAACACTTAAAATCGCTCTATCTCTTCTAGTTTAGCCAGAAAACGCGTTTAAAGTTTTGCAAAAGATTTTTTTAAATATTTCCATAAATATTTTTGCTACAGCCTATTATCATATATTGGCGGAATCTGTGGACTCCCAGTGATCACAAGAAACACTTAAAAACGCGTTTAAAGTTTTGCAAAAGATTTTTTTAAATATCTCCAAAAATATTTTTGCTACAGCCTATTATCATATTATATTGGCGGAATCTGTGGACTCCCAGTGATCACAAGAAACACTTAAAATCGCTCTATCTCTTCTAGTTTAGCCAGAAAACGCGTTTAAAGTTTTGCAAAAGATTTTTTTAAATATCTCCATAAATATTTTTGCTACAGCCTATTATCATATATTGGCGGAATCTGTGGACTCCCAGTGATCACAAAAAACACTTAAAATCGCTCTATCTCTTCTAGTTTAGCCAGAAAACGCGTTTAAAGCTTTGCAAAAAGTTTTTTTAAATATCTCCAAAAATATTTTTGCTACAGCCTATTATCATATATTGGCGGAATCTGTGAACTCCCAGTGATCACAAAAAACACTTAAAATCGCACTATCTCTTCTAGTTTAGCCAGAAAACGCGTTTAAAGTTTTGCAAAAGACTTTTTTAAATATCTCCATAAATATTTTTGCTACAGCCTATTATCATATATTGGCGGAGTCTGTGGACTCCCAGTGATCACAAGAAACACTTAAAATCGCTCTATCTCTTCTAGTTTAGCCAGAAAACGAGTTTAAAGTTTTGCAAAAGATTTTTTTTAAATATCTCCAAAAATGTTTTTGCTACAGCCTATTATCATATATTGGCGGAATCTGTGGACTCCCAGTGATCACAAAAAAACACTTAAAATCGCTCTATCTCTTCTAGTTTAGCCAGAAAACGCGTTTAAAGCTTTGCAAAAAGTTTTTTTAAATATCTCCAAAAATATTTTTGCTACAGCCTATTATCATATATTGGCGGAATCTGTGAACTCCCAGTGATCACAAAAAACACTTAAAATCGCACTATCTCTTCTAGTTTAGCCAGAAAACGCGTTTAAAGTTTTGCAAAAGACTTTTTTTAAATATCTCCATAAATATTTTTGCTACAGCCTATTATCATATATTGGCGGAGTCTGTGGACTCCCAGTGATCACAAGAAACACTTAAAATCGCTCTATCTCTTCTAGTTTAGCCAGAAAACGAGTTTAAAGTTTTGCAAAAGATTTTTTTAAATATCTCCAAAAATATTTTTGCAACAGCCTATTATCATATATTGGCGGAATCTGTGGACTCCCAGTGATCACAAAAAACACTTAAAATCGCTCTATCTCTTCTAGTTTAGCCAGAAAACGCGTTTAAAGTTTTGCAAAAGATTTTTTTAAATATCTCCAAAAATATTTTTG